>NW_024884833.1:9993060-10012951 GCF_019232065.1 Centrocercus urophasianus | reverse complement strand
GAATCTATTTTTTTTGTTTTTTTTTTTTTTTTTTTTTTTTTTTAACACAAATAACCTTTTTTAACTTACTTGTAATAGCAGCATTCATACGTCTTGGAGGTAAACAGTCACATTGTAAAATCTCCCTTTATCTAGTGCTTCTTTAATGGATGGCATTAAACAGTGATTTTATGCCCCCAAAGTATATAATCACATCGTCTTTTATTGCTTTATTATCTATACTCTCCAGAATACGTGCATTTATTAATCCTATTACCGCTTTTGTTATTTATAGCCTAAATCATGTTCTCCATTTTCTTAATTCCCACTACCTGAAGCTTTAACAAACAAGTCCCAAGTTGTGAGTATCCATTTGTTTTCCAATTATTTTAATTAAAAATATATTCAATCGAAATCTTTTTATACAATTCCATCCTTAAATGATATTCTGTTTAGCTTAATTTTTCCAAGAATGCATATTGGTATGACTGCTTCATATTGAAGCTCTTTTTGAAAGCCCTACCATTTTCTCACATGCTCTCTTGAAATGTGCTTCAAAAGACTTGTTTCATTTTAAGCTAATGACCCCTGAAGATTTTTTTAGATAGCTTATTAGAATGGAGAAACAAAAAGCATGTGTTGTTGGATTTGCACAGAGATATTGTATTCTGTGCTTATAACAAGAGGCAGAGCTCACAAAAAAGGAGTTGCTGGAAGGAGGAATAGAGAAGGAAGACTGTGCACTCTACTTAAGGTCAGGGTAGGGAGCAAAAAGCTTTTAAATTAACTTGTGTTTTGCATTATGAAACGTCGAAGGGTAAAATTGAATGTCTGTGTTTTCTATTTACATACCAATTTGATAAGCTTTTAATGCAGGCTAACTGGATTGGATCAAATAGAACAACGATAAAGAGCTAACTTAAAATTTCTTAAAAAATTAAAAAGATATACATGCTAGAAAGAACTTAGAATGTAGATGACACTTCAAACCAGACTTAATGGTGGTTTTGGTGCTCATAAAAATGGATACTTGCTTAGCAGTTTTAATTCGTATATAGGCTATAATTTTCCTGTTCAAACTTAATTTGCATAGTGTATAGTTGTATATGCCTGATGTTGTGCTTTAAACTAAGGTAAATCAATTAACTTGAAATTTTCTTTAAAACATTCATAGAGAGCACTGCTGTAATGTAATGAGACTGTTTATTCTGACCTCTGTACACATTTAGGCCAGCAGTTCAACCTGGATTTATCAGTGCATTTTTCCCATCAAAAATAAAGAGTTTTGCAGGCAGTGGAAAGGGCTCTGTGTTTTGGTGTTGTGGGTGTTTTTTTTATTTGTTTGTTTGTTTGTTTCTTCTGTTGTTCTTTTTCCAGATGAGTTGTATCTGAGTTGTATTTACCTTAAAATTGGCCTGCCAGGGCTGCTTTACTGATGACTGTGGAATGTAACATAACATCAGCATTTTACTAAAACAAATTCATTTGAGAATTTGTGTTTCACCTCTATTCCATCATGTCTCTATGTGTCCCATCTCTCTCAACTAAACCAATAAAATGCCAAAATTAAAACAATCCCAAGCATTTTTTAAAAAAAAGTAATAGATATGTTAATCTTCTCACAGAAAAAAAATATTAAATATTTTTTATTGATTATTGATTGATAGAAAAGAGTGAAACTACTCTTTTCTACAGCCTTCTTCTGATGAGCACTATAGGTAGTGTAGAATAGTGCTGTGCTAGCAGTGTCATAGAGACTGTTGAATGTTACGTTGTGCACGTGAAAGGTACCTCTTTGAAAGAATGTCCACAATGGATAATGAAAAAATGGGGATAAGGTCCTAGATTAAGAACTGTTTTCAGTGGTATATGTTTTAGAGAAAATGGCTATGACATACAAGTAATAATTGATAGCATATTCTACTCTCTTGGATTACCTGGGTTTTACTGTTATTGTTAATGGTTGAAGTCCTGGAGTCACATGCTGTTTCACTATGGAAACAGTATTTTACTGAAATATAATGTGATGAAATGGAGACTTGGAATATTTTTCTGTTTTGTTAAATCTGAACATGTGATTTTTATAGAGGAAATTCTTCCACTGTGTGCTACTGATGTATTTTCGACACCTAGTGGTACTGCATGTAAATTACTTTAAGCTTTTTACTGGATATGTTATCTTACTGGCCAATCCTAAAGCTCACCTGGAATGTATTTTATTGTTTAACTACTGAAAATTTACAGGAAAGGTTTTTAAAAGCTTCAGCTCTGTGCCTGAGTAGATCATGGAGCAGATAGCTCCTTCTGGAAGCTATTTTAAGGTACACGCAAGACAAGGAAGTGTTTTGAAACAGCCAGCATCTTCTCCAATGGCAAATTGTACCTGACCAGTCTGGTGACTTCTACAGTGGAAAGATTGCTTCAGTTTATCTAAGCTATCTAGCTGACATCCTTATCTCCACTTTGGAGAGATACCCATTTGAAGCATGGACTATATGGTGGATAAGAAATAACAGCATCACAGAATCACAGGATTGTAGGGGTTGGAAGAGACCTCTGGAGATCATTTAGTTGCTAAGTAACCCCCTTCTAAAGCAGTCCATGTAGGTTTTGAAAATCTCCAGAGAAGGAAACTCTACAACCTCATTGGGCAGTCTAGACCAGTGCTCTGTCACCCTCACAGTAAAAAAGTTCTTCCTCATGCTTAGATGGAACTTTCTGTGTTTATACCTGTTGCTCCTCATCCTAATGTTGGACAAAAAAGTGCCTGGCACCATCCTCTTGACAGCTACTCTTTATATATTTAAAAATGCTGATAAAATCCCTTCTCAGTCTTCACCAGGCTAAACAGCCCCAATCTTTCCTCCTGAAAGAGTTATTCCTCCAGGCCCTTCAACATCTTTGCAGTCCTCTGTTGGACTATCTCCAGCAGTTCCCTGACTTTCTTGAACCAAGGAGTCCAGAGCTAGGTGTAGGACTCCAGATTTGGCCTCAACATGGCAGAGTAGAGAGGGAGAATAACTTCCCCAGATGTAGGACTCTATACTTGCCCTTGCTGAACTTCATAAGCTTCCTCTTTGCACAACTGTGTAACCTGTTCAGGTCTCACTGAATGGCAGCACAGGCGTTGTTCTAGTCACATGAGCTGTTCCACCATGTTTCCATGATCACAATGAGATTATGTCCCTGCAACAACACACAGATCTCTAGTTGCTTTTGTTTATTCCCCGTGCTGTATGCAGACACTTCAGAGAAGAAAAGGGAGCAGAGGATGCAGGTTTCCCCTAGAGCATACAGAAGAGTCCCCCACATCTGTACACATGCTTGAAATATCTGGCCTTCTGGCTCATGTCATGGGAGGCAGCTAAGGAACGTTCATCACTGTTCTGGTTGACCTGATTCTTTACCCAGTCAGTTGCAATGATGTGTATTGCCATTTTTGACCTTATTCCACAAGCCCTACAGTTTAATGCCTGCCTCACAAAGTTGTGTAGCCTCCTGCCACAATTGCCCTGTTTCTTCTACACAGTTGGATCCCATCCCTCCCTGGCAGGTTATAAAATTCATAGAAAGTCCCACTGTTGTAAAAGCCAAAACTCTAATGTTGGCACCAGTCATGTAGCCAGGAATTTATATGTCCATTTCTGTCTTCCGTCTTTCTTCCAACTGGCAAATTGTACTGTGCACCAGTTTTCTTCAGTTGTGCTCCCAGAGCTTTACACTATTCTTAGATTCTGCCCACATTGAATCTTCCAGCTTCATGCTATCATGAAAGAGCAATAGTGGATTGTAGTCCATTATCTTGATAAGCTGCAGCACTCTCTTGGCAATGTCCCTGATCTTGGCTCCCAGGAGGCAGCAAACCTCTTGTGACTCATTGTCAGGTTGGGAGAAGGGATCCTCAGTGCCTTTTAGTGGGGTGTCACCTACTATAAGCATGGGGCATTTAGTTTTACAATATCCGCTGCAGGCTGTCTGAATGGTTTCTTCTTGTAGATCTGAGGTTGCAGAAAGAGGATTGTGTTCGGCGGCTTAATGTTTAAGTGGAGGTTCGTGATGAGTGGTGTCCCATAGGCGTTCATCTTGGGATCAGTGCAGTTTAATATATTTTTCAATGGACAGTGGAATCAGGTGCACCCTTGGCAAGTTTGCAGATAAGATGAAGGGATCTGCAGGCTTATGTGAGCATAATGAGGGTTGATAAGGCCAAGTGCAAGGTGTAGCGCCTGCGTTAGCACAATACTGTACATGAGTACAGACTGGGAGAGGAACTCTCTGGAAGCAGCCCTGCAGAGGACTTCAGGAATCTGGTGGACAAAAAGCTAGACATGAGGTAGTAGTGTGCACCTGCAGCCTGGAAGGCCAACGGTATCCTGGGCTGCATCAAAAGAAGGGTGGCTCGCAGGAAGAGGGAAGCTATTGACCACCTCTGCCCTTGTGAGGCCTTATCTGGAGTACTACATCTAGATCTGCTGCCTCCAGCAAAAGAAAGGGATGGAGCTGTTATAATGGGCCCAGAAAAGGCCAGAAAGATAATCAGAAGGCAGAGAAGGCTCAAGGGAGACCTCATGGTAGCCTTTCAGTACTTAAGCGGAGCATATACACAAGATGGAAATTGACTTTTTACAAGGTTTGATAGTGATAGGACAAGGGGAATGGTTTTAAACTAAAGGAAGGGAGATTTAGGTTAGCTGTTAGGAAGGTTGGTGAGTCACAGACACAGACTGCCCAAAGAAGTTGTGGATGCCTGGAGGCATTTAAGGCCAGATTGGATGGGTCTCTGGGCAACCTGATCAAGAGATGAGCTTCAAGGTCCATACCACTTAATAAAACCAAGCTGTAGCAGCATACTCCTGTTTAGAGTTTTGTTGCTCTCAGTGTACATGCAGGTATAGAACTGCGGAAGCCTCAACAAGAATCAAAGGGAAGATCAAACTAGAGAGCATTATCCATATAAGAACTGAAATGAGGTGGTGATAACACTTCAGTCTAGAAAAGCTGTAGCTGAAGGGGAGTATGATAAGAGATTAATAAAACCAACAGGGTGTAGAAAAGGTTGATGGGGAAATTTATTAACTATGAAAAGCATGTATGAAGGTGGAAGGATCCAGGCTCCAAATAAATGTTACAGTTTTAGAGCTCTGAAAGCCCTTACTGAAACATTTTGAGGATGAAAAATGTTTCCATGACTTTAAAGACTTGCCAAGTACTTGAGATACAGTAGGGTTGGTTAGCAAATAGATAACATTACCAAGCTCAAAGTTTTAAGATACACGGAGGGTTTTGTGGGAGAAATATTGTATATTCTTTCCATGTTTTTACTGCAAGAGTAAAACATGGCCACCACTTACAGACTCTGAAATACAAGCCATTACCTGAATGACAGTAGATGTGAGTCTGTACAGACATTTTCCTGTTGTAAGTCTAAGAGGAGAGAACAAGGCTTTCATCCAGAATAATATTACAGTACTGCTTAAAGCAGTATGTAAATACAAAAAAACTATATGAAAGACGTAAGTTCCCCAATGACTTTATAATATCTGCTTGTTAATCTTTTTTTTAATAGTATCATTATTTCATATAGTAGTTGAAAGTAACAAGTGTGCTTTATGTAATGTGAACTAGCAAGTTTTGCGTCAGTGTTTGTATAAAAGTCAGTAGAAACATTAAACTAAGTAACATGACCTAAAGTTAAAATTATTCTCCAAGTTCAGAATTATTGCAGACTTTATTATTAAGATATAAACAGTACATAAACTTAGCACAGTCTTTCATCGATGAGGAATTTCATCTATAAACAAACATTTCTATTTCTTGTTCTCACCTGTCTTGCTTATTTTGTAATATGGCTTCAACCTACTGGATGCTTATGTTAATTTCTGTAAGATGTATTATAAAAAGATACTTCCATGTTTTTTTTTAAAGAGAAAAACAAACAAAGCTACCAATATTTTGATTAAAACATATAGATTAAATGAAACTAAAAAATATTACTGCAGTTAATGATGACTACTATGTGGTGGGATAAGAAGCACATCTTTGTATATGTATTTACAAATATTTTCTATTTCTGGAATCTGCAAAGCCTAAACTGTTGTAGTTTTTTTTCTCTCTTCTTCTTCCCACCCCACTTCACAGGGACAGGAGAAAGTGGAAAGAGTACTTTCATTAAATAAATGAGGATTATTCATGGATCAGATTATACAGAAGAAGACAGGAAAGGCTTCACAAAACTGTTTATCAAAATATATGCACTGCAAAATATATGCAAGCTATGATCAGAGCCATGGACATGCTGAAAACACACTACACATCTGAAGAAAATGAGGTAAGACAGTACAAAGAAAATGCAAGTTTCAGTGCATGAAATTTCAGCCTGTACATGAGTGATCTGACTCATAACTAACTGCAAGAAGAACATTAAATTCTGCATTTCATGCAATGAGTTTGATGTCCCACAGTGTAAATGTGAAGACAGCAGGGAAAGGTGGGTAAGGGATTGAGGATGGGCAGGGAGAGAGGATATTCATTGTTACGAGTTGGTGATAAGTAATGAGCACCAATAATTTTCTTTTGTAATCTAATTTATGAGTTAGTAATACATGGTGGTTTGTCAGTAGCACTCCAGAATGAGAAGCTTTGGGTATATATTATAGGGAAGAATTAGAATTAATAAATAGAGGTATGCCTTGAAACATGCTACCTTTTGTATTTCATAGTAGCCTCTATGAACTTAATTAACTTGAATATGAGAATGTCTTCTCCAAACTTTTTTTCTTTTTTTGTTTAAACTTACAGAAATTATTTTTGTTTCAGTGCTTAGTATTGTGGAATTATGCAAAAAAAAAAAAAAAATCTGCTTCAGTTAAACAATTTCTTGTTCTATTTTGTCTGTTAAGTCAGTTGCTTCTTTTTTCTTAATTTTATTTTTGTTATGAAGTACAGACAGGTTTTTAAACAAGACTGGTTTTAGAATATGGAGATTTTGCTCAATATCATGAACATCATGTAAGCAAATTAGTAGATGTTATTTCTTTGAATTAAGAGGGATTTCCAAGTATCTAATTTTAGGTGTTAAGATAGGAAAGACTACCTGTAGGGAGTGTCAAGAAGTAAAGTTGTAGAATCTATGGATTGATATTTTTAATTTAAGTATCATGAAAAAAAAAAAAAATGTAAGCAAGCTAATTTTCATTCAAAAATATGGTTGAATGAAGAATATAAAGAACAAAATCATGGTTAATATTTTTTTGCTGTTTAGTTGTTTTGTATTTTGTATTCTTCTTTGGGTAATGAAAAAGGATAGGAAATTTTATTTGAAGTAGAGATCTAGGTAATTACATTTTTTTTTAATCACAAAAAGAACAAATGGTATCAACAGGAACAAATTCTGGAGTTGAGAGAATTGAGAAGTTAGAGTAGGGATTTCCTACAGAATAAAAAATTCTGCTTGTAGAACACCTCTAGAAATTGTATTTATAAATGTAAACTTGTGAAAAAGTAATTCATTTTAATTTTGTATTTTCATGAAAAGGGATGATGGTAAGAATTTATTTGAAGAACTACATTTCAAGTACATCCTACCAAGTTTTGGAATTTGTGTTTCTTTTCATTTCCAAAACAAATCTGTATAGGTTTAGTAGATACCAAAGTTTTTCTCATTCTTTGCTCTGAGCACTGGGCTGGATACATTCCCATAACACAGTATTCTGGGTAAATTGTGTTCTTGCTGGTTGCTGTGCCACCATTGTCTTCCAATTCAGAAGTTTGTAATGCCATTTGCACAGTTTTTGAAGAGGCACAATTAGATCTGGTGTTTCCTTATTGAAAAAGCTTATTAAAAGACCTGCTAAGAACACAGTTTTACGTGCTCAGGTTTGTTGGCTTTAGAAAGCGAATCATTTTTGCTTACATGTAGAGAAACTCCTGAGCGATAATTCGGAAATAACCGTGTTTGTGTTATTGTCACCTGCAGGAGACAGCTGCAAATATGCCTTTCATTTAGGTGGTGAATTTAAGACAAAGTACTATGAATCTTGTATTTGATTCCATGAAATGATGGTAAGCCTGTAGTAGGCAGCTATTGACGACACAGTGATTAAACAGAGGAGCTGTACAGCCCTGGTGTCGGAGTTCCATTGCAACAGTGTGTCCAGTGGCCATGGTGTAATTGTCCAGTGGTCTCCACGTTTCGGTTTGTTGATTTTCCCCACATCATAACTTCTTTCTCCTGAAAAAAAAAAAAAAAAAAAAAAGAAATCCCTCCTACCCTGTTATCTATTTGTTCGTCTGATTGACTTTTTTGACCAGGTCAGGTTTCCTCTTCCACTGTGGGCCCTGGAGTTCCCTGCTGCCAAACGTCTCTTCACATGATGCTTTTGTAGTGAAAAACAGATTGTTCTGCGCTGAGTGTCTCAGCCCTGTAAATACAAAGTGCAAATCTATAACTTATGGATATACAGAGTGCCCAGATAAGCCTCTTAACATTTGCAAATAAAAGCAACTTTTATAGGAGGGCTCTAAAGGGTTTTTACTGATGTTGTCAGCTACAAGTATTAAGTAAGTTGTTTGCCTTTCTACAGGTGCTAAACAAGATGCTAACTAAAACTATTTGTGCTGCATTTACACAGGAAGAAGGGTTTGGTTTCTGTTGCTCTTTAAGTTTCCTGAACCTTTCATATTAATTAATAATTAATTAATTAAAATATTAATTTATTAATTAATTAAATAATCATATTAAAATTAAAAACAATTTTTATCCTAACTTCATCAGTTTTGTTATTTGAGATATTTTAACTCATCCTCAGTTTTCACATTCTGGCTAAAGAGGATTAATCTTGCAAATGCTTAGGAACCTAATATTTTAAGGCATAATTGCAGTACTAATTGAACCCTACTTGATCGAACATACTTGATGCTACTTTAGTGGAAGTACCCAGGATTTGAAAAGTTTTCAGGTATTGATTTACAATTTTAAAAGTAATAATAATAATAATAAATGACTAACTCTTTGATCCTGATGATTTCCTGGATCTTCTATTACCAATAATTAATTTTATTTGACATTTACCTATGTTGAAGAGTAGAATGCAACTTCTATGAAGTTATGAAAACTGAAGTTGGTAGATTCCTCTTATCTGTTGATAAATTAAATATATTAAATTACACTTCTAAAAAATATTATACAACTGGTAGGGGTCAGACACCTAATGCTGCTAGGATTTAAGGTTATTCATGTATTTCTTTATGTCTTCATTCTCTTTAAGAAATGCTTAGCTTACTGTTTGCTATAAAATTTTGTAGTTACTCATTCTGAGCACACCCTACCATGCTGCCAGTCTCATGTCTGATCATTTGTCTGTGTTTTTGGAATGTATGTTTTTATTTTTATTGTTATTTTTTCCTGTTATACCTGCTCTGTAAAACTTCCTAATAGAGTTGATCTAGCTTGGTTTAGGGGAGTGAGACTTTCATTATTTATATTTTAATTTTCAATGTCATACTGTGGAAATTGCTAAATTGAGTGCTGATTAGTATCCAGTTACATTATAACGTGATTTACCCGTCTCTGAGGGTAAAATTTTTGTGTGAAATATGTGAATTAACTAATTTACAAACGTTTCTTCTCTCCTTAGAGAATGTCAAAAAGCAAGACTAAAGTCAATGGGAACGCTATCACTTTCCTTATTTGAGAAGTTGTGTTTGAGTATATGTGAGAGTTAAGTAAATGGAAGAAGGAATGCACATGTGAGTCTGAGGGGAAAAAAATCAGTAGAAGTAAATACTCTTTTTCATCATTCAGTATTTTTAAAATAAACATAAGGTGAAAGTATAGGGAAAAAAAAAAAAAAAGCCCTTCTAGCGAAAAGGAGAAGAAATCAGGTGGTGTTGGAAGCATAGAAGACACAGGATTTCATTTGTGAGTATACATTAATCTTGAGATTGATAGTGGGATAGTTAGGATAGTTGTGTAATCCCTTCTCTAGAAGGAGTTTACCTTCTGTTAAAGGACTAAAAGTACACGTGTGCTTTGAATTCCACTGGTAAAGCTGGTTTATATTGGCCTCACAGTAAACTTAGATTCATCCAGTTGGAAATGTCCTACAAAGATCGTCTGGTCCAACTGCCTGATCTGTTCAGAGCTAACCAAAAGTTAAAGCGTATTACTAAGCAAATTGTCTCAAAGCCACTTGAGCACTGACAGGCTGGGACATCAACCACCTCACTACTGTTTTCCACTGTTTGACTGCCTTTGCAGTTAAGAATTTGTTCCTAATGTGCAATCCGAACCTTCCTTGGTGAAGTGAGAAATAAATGGTGAGAAATATTGGAAGTTATCTGAACCATGACAAGGTCTACATTTTCATAAATAGGAAAGTTTGGTCAGAAGTGCAACAATAGTAGAGCTAATAATAATTTATTGTACTTTCAACAAAAATTACTGTATCTTTACCTCCTGAAATGTAAGACTTCTTCTTTTGCTATAGCTTTTAGCCTTAAATACCATAATATAAAATTATTATTTCTCTGCAGCATTTAGCATAACATGGTGAAGAAAACAAGAACATAACAGATAAATAACCACGCAGAATTTTACTGTATTTACAGACAGTGTTAACTAATTGCATCTAGTTTTCTCATTTTGAAATGCTACCAACTTTGCCAGCAAAACAATGCATATAAATAAAGAGTGATCAGTTGTGATAGAAAAAATAACTAGTTATGTATAGTTAACAAGAATATGGACTTGTGTTTAGTACTTTGAAATGAAGATTTCTTCGCTAGAAGAATATGTATATAGTGGTTAACATCTTTTTGGCTTTTTAGGATAGACTTTAATGTTCTGAAGGCCTAGTATCCCTCCTGCTCCCTGTACTCCTACTTTTGTAATAACTGAATAATTCCTTTGCTTTCTCTGTGGATGTGAAGGCATTTTTTTTTGGCAAACAAAGACAAGCTTGGTAAATAGTTCCGCTAATAGTGCAGAAAACTGAACAAAGCCCAGTTCTCTTATTTTCTGGGCTATCGTGTAAAGAGTTAAAAAGCAATACAACTTGGATATAGAGGCTGAAGCAACATCACTGAACAAAGGCCGTGGCTCAGTATGTTACCTGACCCAGCTCCTTTGCCAGAAGCTGCTGCTTTGGTGTCAGAGTCAGCGTGGGAAACATGCGTCTGGCTTTGTTGCCTGAGTTCAGTCTGGAAAAATATTGTGACAATCTGTAATTGTCACAATAAAATTAGCCAGAGTTCATCTCTTAAGAGCCTTTGGTCAGAATAGTGAGGAAAAAATGTCTCTGGGTCAGAAAGCAACTACAAATTGACATGCCTAAAACCAATTCATCAAAAGTTCTAAGAATCTATTGGTTAAAATAAAATACGATTGTGCTTTTTCTGATTTGGGTCCAGGATCCTGAAGTTGAATCGGTTCTGCAAATACGGTACTTGAATATATGTGTCACAGCAGGAGGCTTTTGATATCTGCACACAACTGTCTGCAGAACAGTTTCTCTGTGAAAGACTGTTTTTGCTGACAACTTTTTCCAGTTTATGACATTTTCTGGTGCAGCCTTTTTTTGCATGTTTTGCCTTTTATTAAGAAAGAAGTGAGTGTGCTTGCGCAGCTGAGAAATTCTAATTCCTAGAATAAAGACAGAAATATTTACTGCAGTGTGGAACTAACTCCTTGTAGTGTAAAATTTGAAGATTTTTTTTCTTTTAATGGAAAGTTTAATGATGTTATTCTAAAGGAAAACTGGCAATGTTCTATGCTGCTGCAGTTAAACCTTTTAATGAATGAGGAAACAAATAAATTATTGACAGGTGAAAAGACCAGTTAGTAGCAGCTCAGGCAGAGTCATTTAAATCAGCATTTGCTGTCATGTTAGAAATGCAAAAGCCACTTCAGAAAGAGAAGTGGCTAGAAAATTCCTCCAGGCCTGCTCTTTCCTTGGTGTTAAGCCTGTGACACTTCTATGAATTTATGATCTCCCAAGAAAATTATTCTTTGGAATAAATTTGCCACTTTGAAGAAGCACTATTAGTGTTTGCTTATTTCTTTTATTTTTGTTTATGTGCATTGAAATACAGTACAGAGGGTTCTTCTCACAAATTAGGTTTACATATTCTTACTTAGTATAAGGTGTTTCCAAAGACAACTATTTCGATGCTGGTCAGCCAGCCCAATTATCTCACTTTCCTTCTTGAAGAGATAGAGAGTATTTTTTTTGAACAAGAACACGCTATTCTTCAACCAAATACCTTCTTGCATGCAATCAGTTGTTTTTTGTTGTATGCCTCTTACACAGTCTCTGTGTTTGTCTGAGGTGTGAATTTAGAGCCGTGAAGAAATGCTAGGTGCAGCAGGAGACCACGCTGCTGGTGTACAGCATGGAGGTTTTCCCTAATGTAATGGGGCTGAGACCACTTGGTGCTTTTTCTGGATGAGTGGACATAGAGTCTTAACTATTTGTGAGGTCTGCATGACTCTGAAAAGGCGTTGTGCTCGGTTGCTGTTATTTAAGGTTTACAAAGACCTTGTTTGCTTTTGTAGAATACGAATTTAAATTACTTTTACCCTCAAAATAGTACTTATTTACTCATCCATAAAATAAAAGGGTACAGTAAATTAAGTCCAGATGAATTTTTATATCCTTGTTAACTCTGCTTCATAAAATTGTGATGGTAATGCTTACTGTGAGGTTAGCATTCTGTGAAGAGGCGTGGGTATGGAAACAAGAGCAAAGAATGGTGGACTGTTTCTGTATCCTGAGTTTTTCAACTTTCTGTATTGTTACGTTGTATTGCTACATAGAAAACCCTCTCCTTCAACTCTGTTATCACTGGGACAATTCCTTTTCCAGTTTCTAGGGAAGAAGGCATGGTTTTACATTTGCTATCCTGGAGGTGGCAGCTCATGTGCTGCTTGGAATCACACAGAAGCTTGTCCTTTGATAAATCGATTCCTAGGATGTTTACTGTTATAGCCTCTAATATCACCCTCTGCATAGGCAGTTCCCATAGGACAGGCAAGCAGAGCGTAGTACCTTTGCCCTTTCAGGAGTCCGATTCAGCTGTCAGCTGCTTTCCAGCCAACCATTCCTCCATGGTCTCCACCAGGCAGAAAGAGGTAGCTAGAAAGAATGTGGCAACTCAGATGGGGTGCCCACCTAAACATGTAGCAGTTCAAGTCTCTGGCTGCAATGAATGCCTAAGTCTGTTGTTGCTAGTGAAGTTTCACCTCCATGAGGTTTGAGCAGGTGAGTGATTTGCTCAGTCTGGTGGCAGAGCTCAAGGAGGTGGCTGAGAGATTAAGGACCATCAGGAAGTGTGAGCAGGAGATAGATTGGTTGAGTATCTCTCTGTGAGAAAGGCACTGGGGTGACACTCCCCAAGCCATCCCTGTGGTGGACCCTCCCCGTAGCCGTAATAGAGCAAAAGGAGCCAATTTGAGAGAAGAGGAGGAATGGAAACTGGTCCCAGCTCAGAGACACAGACAATTCCCATGCTGACCTACCTTGGTTCCCGAGGTGCCTCTCTGTAGTAGATCTGAAGCACTGGAACCTGAGGGAGAGGTGAGTGAAGGTGCACTGGGAGGTCTACCTGCAAAGCTGTCTAGGGTGAGGAGGTCAGCTCCACATCTCAAGACTGCCTCCACCATAAGGGAAGAAGAAGTGGTCATCGAAGGCAACTACCTTCTGAGAGGAATGGAGGGCTCTGTATGTCAGCCTGACCCTACCTGTAGGGGGTTAGGGATATTTCTAGAAAACTCCCCAGTCTGATCTGCGCCTCTGATTATTAATAGTTCAGGATGTCAGTGATGAGATCACTGACATTCTGTAATCACTGATATTCTGATTACTGATTTTCTATAACTAAGGTGTGAGGGGCAGAGTGGTGAGGCCAGACTGTTTTCAGCAGTGTGTGGACACAGGACAAGGGGAAATGGCCTGAAACTGAAACATAGGAAGTTCCACTCAAATGTGTATAAGAACTTCTTTACAGTGAGGGTGACGGAGCACTGGAACAGGCTGCCCAGGGGGGTTGTGGAGTCTCCTTCTCTGGAGATGTTCAAGACCTGCCTGGACGCCTAACTGTGCGACCTGGTGTAGGGAACCTGTTTGGCAGGGGGGTTGGACTCGATGATCTCTGGAGGTCCCTTCCAACCCCTACAATTCTGTGATTCTGTGATTCTGTGACAGAATCCTGAGGATTATCAAAAATGATTTTGAGGCATTGGGGCGGTTGTTGATGGAACGGGCATACAAGTCATACTTTCTTCTATTCCTGATGTGGCAGGGAAGGACACTGAGAGAAGCAGGAAAACCCATCTTACCCACACATGGCTGGGAGGCTGGTGCAAATACAAAAATTTGGGGTTCTTAGATCGTGGGGTGGCTTACTCAGCACCTGGTCTGAGGTCTGCTGATAGGTCTCAACTGTCTCAAGGGGGGAAACGGATCATTGCCCGGGAGAGCAGAACTTGGAGAAGGAAGTTTATACTAGATATGAAGGGGAAAGGGAATGAAACCAGGCCTGCTAAAAATGAGTATAGAGGAGCGATAACGGGATTGGAAGTGAGGCAAGGGGCTCATCTGAAGTGCATTTGCACCAATGCATGCTTCATGGGCAACAAACAGGAGGAGCTGGAAGCCACCGTGCAGCAAGCAGACTGTGACTTAGTTGCCATTACAGAAACATGGTGGGATCACTCCCATGACTGGAGTGCTACAGTGGATGGGTACAAGCTCTTCAGAAAGGGTAGGCAAGATCTTTCTACTTAACAGGCAAACTTCACCATAAGATGAAGAGAATATGCAAACTAAGAGAGGGGTATGTATGTAGCCAAATTGGTACAAAATCTTTCAATATGAGACAACAAACATATGTGAGGCCATACTCTCTGAATTGGAACCAGAATTCATGAATACCCCTGCTTAGATTAAGGTAAAACAATATGCAGAGGTGCACACACAGTCATCAGTGTTAATGATTGTCTGTATGCTACGGTTACTCAAAAAGTATTGGTGTGGCAGTGAGGTGATGGACTCTACTGTAGTTGCATAGCAAAATCATTTATTATCTGCGCTTTTACACTCTACAGACTTTTATACCGGCGCTAGCTTAGCCTGGTAGTTTTCCACTGTTCTCTATATCCCAAAGCTGCTCATGCAGAGCAAGTGGTTCACAATCAAGTTTGGCACAAGTGGTCACAATTCCCTGACAGCTGTTGCTAAGTTGTAGTTACTTTCTCCTGTGCATTCCGGGCTTGTTCACTTCTCCCAGGGTTTCTTACTGACCAAGGTGAGAATGCTGCCATCCTTGCTCACCAATGGGGATGTCCTTGGTTCTCAGCATTGCTTTTTCATGCTGTTTATCTTGCTTCACAGCTTCTGCTCTGAATAGTCTTTCTTGTACCCCCACATATTTGCACATGGATATCCCTGAAATATTCATACTCTTAACACTTAGAATCTATCTTAACTAAACTATACAGGAGGATAGTTTAGTTTAGGATATACAGGAACTATACAGGAGTTCTAAGGAACAGAAATAAGCCTCACAACTTTTAACAACTACATGATTTAAAACCTTGATGGGTGAGGCACTGGAAAAGAAGGGGACAGACAAGTTAGCAGGGTCTGTGGTGATAGAAACAAGGGGAAAGGGTTTTAATCTCAGATATAAGGAAAAGCATTTTACAGTGTGGGTGGTAAGGCACTGGAACAGGTTGTCCAGAAATGTGGAGGATACCTCATCCCTGGAAACTTTCAAGGGAAGGCAGGTAAGGCCCTGGAAACCTGATCGAGCTGTGGGTATCCCTGTTCGTTGTAGGGGAGTTGGACTAAATGACTTTTAAATGTCCTTTCCAACACCAAGGATTCATGATTCTAGAATTCTACAAACTTTATGAGAGATACAGCTCTTAAGAAAACAAAATAGATCTTGCAATTACTTAAAAATTTATGAGAAGAAAACAACAAAAAGAGAAAACTGAGAGAAAGGGAGAAAGAATGTGAGTCAATGACGGCCACCAAGAAGGTGACCATACAAAGTCCTTCTTGGGCATCCTTTTACACTTGTTAGGTTTGCAGGTACATTATCCCAGGGTCGTATCTAGGTGAGTTTGCAATAACAAGTATGCCAAAAGCAATTTGGTGGCCAAAACTTTCTTGTAGGAAGGATAGGCCAGTTTGTCAGTGAAGCAGGAATTATCATGTAGAGGACAGCATACCACAGTCACTGATATTAGCCTTTTACTAGATGTCACAGCAAAAATCTTGCACTGCAGCTGTTTGAACCATTCCAGAAGTCAGAAAGTGTTGGGTTTTTTTTGGTCCTTTACAGAAACATAAAAAGTAAAAATCTCTAGTAGTAAATTCAATTCAATTCTCACTAAAGCGTTCCAGTAAAAGGTTGCTCTCTTAAGGATGGATGGAAAAGACTTGTTCTGTGTCAAGTTTATGCTTTGTCATTGGGGTATCTTGGAAAGACATCTCTTACCTTCTGTTCTACTGTGATTTAATTACTTTAGTTATTTTGAACTATTCTCTTTCATCCCTAATAGTTTTCTCACATAGAAGCATGGCTCCAGTCTCTTAATCAGGATCAGTTTTCAGCTTCTTCGTGGTATAGGCCAGTTCAAGAGACAGCATGGCTAAACTAGCGTGAAGCTTTTATTCAAATGTCTTGGTGTGACATAATGCCTGCCTTAGAGGAATATCAAGTATTTGGGATACTCTGCTTTGGTTGGGAGCTCTGCATGAAAACAGATGGAGCCACATTGGAATGCAGGGCACTTTCTGCTGCTTCTGTCAGCCTAGTGTCCTTCTTTGCCTAGGTACAAGTTGTCTTAAATTCTGGAATAACACCTTCACAGTCATCACAGCTTGTCACAATGTTTGTAGGAATTTTCTGATTGTTTCTGTAGTAAGGATGGAGGCTAACAGTAAAGAATTGCGTAAGATAAATAATAAATGGGCAAAAAAAGGCAGATGGAATTTAGTGTAAACAGAAGTTAAGTAGTGCATATAGGAGAGCAAGACCCAAATTCCATACAATTTTATACATTCTTGTGCTACGCAAGGCATATTTTGGATCTTAATAGATCATTCCATCAAAATCAGTTTAGCACTTAGTAGTTGTCCAGAAAAAGAAAGGAATCGAGATCTTAGTAGCAGTGTGTAATTCTTCACTTGCCTAAACCTTGTTTATTGAATGCAATTTTTATTCCCTACTAGTAGAACCATATAGTAGGCCTAGAAATTTATTTGTGATTTTGTTTGTTTCTGCTCCTGGATTGTTAAATCTTCAGTAGTCTGTATTTGAAATAGACAGTGTTTTCTTGCATGTTCTAAACTAAATTGATGTTGATGGAATGCCAACTTTTAGGTTTGTTTGGTTTTGTATCTTGTGAGAACTTGATTAAAGATCCAAAAAGAATGGAACTATGAAAGGAAATTTCATTGAAGTAAAAGATTAAAAGACCAGCCCTGCAGAGAAGGATTTGGGAGTCCTGGTGATGAAAAGCTGGACATGAGCAAGAAATGTGCACTTCCAGCCCAGAAGACCAACAGTATCCTGGGCTGCATCAGAAGAGGTATGGCCAGCAGGGAGAGGGACGTGTTTGTCTCCCTCTCCTCAGCCCTCACGAGGCCCCATCTGGAATACTGATTCAGGTCTGGGTCTCCTAACACAAGAAAGACATGAAGCTGTTGGAATGGGAGCAGAGGAGGCCACAAAGGTGATCAGAGAGCTGGAACACTTCTCCTGTGAAGACTGAGGGAGTTGGGATTGTTAAGTGTGGAAAAGAAAAGGATCTGGGGAAACTTCATTGCATCCTTGCAGTACTTGAAGTTTATAAACTCCCTTTTATTTTATTCCTTTGAGCTACAATTCACTGTTGCAGACAACACAATGTACATGTACTTTTCAGCCCAACTATTATCCTTAGTGCTTCCCAGCATCAGAGATCCTCCACAAATGCAGTGATAAACTGGCTTGAAGAAACTGAAAGCTAATGCCCTTCAGTAAAAACATCCCTGATGCTCTTATCTTCTCCATGGTCACAACGATGCACTGAAGTTATTTGTCTGATTTCAGCAGAACAAAATTTTAAAATAATACAACAATAACGAAAATGGGCAGTGAGATCAGGAACATTACGGGAAACCCATCAAGAAGTATAACAGCACAAATGGGATGATGCACTTTAAAAACAACAACAACAACAACAACAACAAACTCAAGAACAAAGGTATTAAGAGAGCTGGGATGTTGAAGAAAGCCTTCAGATCATGCCCTCAGGTGATTTAGATTATTTACCATGTAAAATACATTTTCTTCAGTGAGTTTACCTGCGGTGTGGAGCTATATTCAAAACTTACGAGATTTTATTGGTGCTTACTACTTTTCTTGAAGTTTTACAGTTTTGATATCAAATTTTTGAGCTCTTTAAAAGTGCAACTTTTTGCAACTATATAGATAACTTGAAACTCGATACTATGTCTTGGAACTATGTCTATGCTATATCAATAAAGGCAGAATTTTAAAACTGATTTTTAAAATGGATCACAAGGCTAAGGTCCAGTTTCTGATTGGTGGGAGACCAGACTTTGCAGCAGAAGAAAAAGTGTATTTCCAATTTTAAGTTCCCCAGTACAAGATAGAGATTGAGAAAACATGTTCAATGAATCGTAGAATAATCTGAGTTGAAAAAGACCTTCGAGATTATCAAGTCTAACCGTCAACATGACCTACCAATTCCCTTCACGAAACCAGGTTTCTTAGTACTACTTCCACCCATGACTTGAATACCTCCAGGGATGAGAACTTCCCTGATCAGCCTGTTCCAATTCTTTACCATCTTTTCCATGAAGAGAGAACACCTGAGAACTTTCCAGGTAAGAGAACAAAAAACTTCCTCTAAACTTATCATAGAATCATAGAATCACAAGGTTGGAAAGGACCTGCAAGATCATCTAGCCCTACTGTCCTCCCATCACCATTGCTACCACAAGCTACTAAACCATATCTTGTAGCTCCTCATCCAGACGCGTCTTGAACACTGCCAGGGACAGCAACTCCACCACCTCCCTGGGCAGCCATTCCAGTGCCTGACCACTCTCAACATCTTTCCTGTAGTGAGGGGCCCAAAACTGAACACAGTACTCGAGGTGCGTCCTCACCAGTGCTGAGTAGAGGTGGATGATCACCTCCCTGCTCCTGCTGGCCACACTATTTCTAATGCAGGCCAGGATGCCGTTGGCCCTCTTGGCCACCTGGGCACACTGTCAGCTCATGTTCAGCTGAGCATCAGCCATCACCTCCCAGGTCCCTTTCCTCTTCACACTCATCCAGCCTCTCAGCCCCAAGCCTATAACGCTGCATGGGGTTGTTGTGGCCAAAGTGCAGGAACACTTGGCCTTGTTGAACCTCATCCCATTCACCTCAGCCCAGCGATCCAGCTTATCTAGATCCCTCTGAAGGGCCCCCCTACCCTCAAGCAGATCAACACTACCTCTGTGAATTAACTGAGGGTATACTCAGTCACCTCGTCTAGGTTGTCAATAAAAATACTGCACAAGATGGGCCGCAGCACTGACCCACTTGTAGTGGGTCGCCAGCTGGACTTAACTCCATTAAGCACTAGCTGTTGGGCACGGCCCTGTAGCCACTTCCTTACCTAAAGAAGGGTAAACCTGTCCATGCCACGGGCAGCCAGTTTCCCCAGAAGAATACTGTGAGTGACCTTAGTCCTGTTTTAAGCAGGGATCAGAGCAGATGATCCTCAGTGATCACCTCCAAACTGATTTACTTGATAAGCATATGCACTGGCTTCCATTTTCTCTCCATTTTACTTTTTGATAATGTTTTTTATTCAGGAGTGAAAAATAATTTAAAAAAATGTAGA
>NW_024884833.1:9972434-9992960 GCF_019232065.1 Centrocercus urophasianus | reverse complement strand
GGGGGGGGGAGGGTGTGGAGTATTTTATAGTGGTTTTATTTTTGCAGCCTATTTTTGCAAGCCAGGATTCTTAGCTGAGGAGGATGCTGCAATAATTTACAGTAATAACATACCACTGTTCTATTACACTTGTCAACCGCAATACAAACAAGAGAAATGTGACTTAAAATTTGCAAGACAGTTACAGTTTAAAAGTAATTTCTTTGGAACTGCATATGTCTAAAAGTTGTCTAAACTTACTAATTTGCAAGGATTTATTCTGAAAGGTTTCTGGCATTCTTTCTTGTAGACAAACTTCTGGGTGGTCTTGGAATGCAGATCAGAACCTTGTAATGTATTTTTCGTTTGAAAAGTATTGCTTATATTAGGAAAGTGTATTCTGAACAATCATGAATAAGTGATCGGGCATTAGAAAATAAAGGTCATTAATTATATGAGTGCTTAAAAATAACTGTTTCAGAGACAAGAGATTGAACAAACACTGCAAGTAAGATACTAGTTTTCATTATAGCTATAGAGGAAATAATTTAAAATTTGTTTTTCCACAGAAACTGAATGGTCAGTCAAGCCATCTGAATTTCACTTCAGTTCATAAATCCTGTTCTGCCAAATAAAACTGGAAGTCCAGCCAATTCTATCAATGAGCTTTAGCGTCTATTAGTGAGCTTTTAGGGAAGGTCTTTGAGATGTGATTATAATGATCTATTATGATGATCTTTCCAGTGTCTGGATGTTGTATGAAATAGGACAGAGTCCTTGGTCCTCCTGGTTTTTCATTTGATCTGTCAGTTAATTTTTCAATCTCCTAGCACTGTGTGAAATCCTTCCACGCTAGCTCAGTGTCATTATTAGCTTTGTCCGTTGTAATTACTTTCAGACACTGCAACCTCTGTAACAGTGTAATACATTCAGGATATTTGAGGAATGGAGTAGCAGGTATCTGACTAAATTTGCTGCTGAATGTTCCTCGGTGAGGACTGATTATCTAACTCATTTTTTATTTTTTGTCTTTTATCCGCTTTTAATCACACAATTTCCCTCCTGTTCTTCCTCTGTGAAATCTTACTATCTCTAAGAGCATTCGCTTATGGGCTTTTGTGGAAGTGTATCCAAGTGTATTATACAAGCTGTGTCACTATTAATGTACTTAATGATTTTTTTTCAGAGATCTGGTAGATATCTGAGCTAGGGCTCTCCACTTACAGAAGCTTACTCCATGCTTTACAGGACTGCAGTATAGGGTAGGTAAAAACACCTGCTAAAAACTATCTTGGAAGCAGTTTTCAGTGAAGCAAGCATCAAGGGATTAATTCTTCCACTTCAATTTTATGCAGTAGGCTGCATATATACATGTGCTGAAGAGTCTCTTTTTCTGTAAAGTGAAGAATTTTCATTAGGGCTGAAATCAACAACACAGACTTAGCTGTTGCTGTATCAAATATTTCAGCACTTGTCTTTTTTTTGTTTATCTGCCAAGATATCCTAAACAGTCAGGCTTTGTTGAAAATGTGACACTTTGCACTGAGTAGTGCAAAAGAGCAACATTTGGAAGTGGTTAGTACAAAGCAGAAGAAACTGAAATTCAAGTTACTGTTTTTCAGGTAAGGGTTCTAACCTCCACATTAGGAGATGGATGGAATGTTTCTTTCCTTTTTTGTTTCTGCTAATAAAATGAATTTGAGGTTAAAAGACTGTTCCTGAGCTGTTTAAACTACCATCCAGGAAAAGGAGATGCTTTTTTCTACGTTTCACTAAAGATTTACTTTTTGAGAGTGACATTTGGAAGTGCTGGTCCTCAGGAAGTTTTGTGACCAGCAAACTGTATGGAAAGTGTGCATCTCTCAAACATCTCATCACCCGACTATCAGTTTTTGTGCACTGCTGGAGAGGTGGGAGGTATTTTCACATCATGGAAAGGGGAGATTCCATCAGAGATTATTTTTGGATGGAACAGCATGACGTCTATTCTGTGGGAGCATACTGACAGTCTTCTCTATCAGGCACAATATCGTAGTGATAGGACAAGGAGTAATGGCCTAATATTTGTACATAGGAAGTTCTACACTAACACGCGAAATAACTAATTTTCAGTAAGATGGTGGAGCACTGCAATAGGTTGCTTTGAAAGACTGGGAAGTCTCCTTCTACAGGGATATTCTAGACCTGTCTGGACACCTACCTGTGTGACTTGTTGTGGGGTACTTGCTTTAACAGGAGGGTTGGGCTCGATCTCTTGAGGTCCTTTCCACCCCCTGTAATTCTGTGATTTTTGGACTTTTATACTTCATCACTACCAGTGCACCCAGCTGGAAAGAATTATAGTGATATTTTCCCATTCTAAGACAAAAGTGAATTAGAAGTAAATAATGTGTGAGCTGCCATGAAATCTAGCTATTTTTCCAGCAGAATTATTCTTGAAAGTTTATTAGGCATTCATTTCTAACGTGTTTTTATGTCTAAGGCCACAGAGGTAAAAAGAATTAGAAAAATATGGATTATAAATGTCACGTCTTTCAATTACAGCATTCTTACACTGAATAATCTATAGACACTGAAAATACTGATTAATGTGGAAGTAGCATGGAATTCTTCAATTTTCATAAATATATTTCTTGACTTAAAACTCCATGGCACTCAGTCTGAAAATTTATGTGACGAGTCATTTAGAAAGAAAAATATATTGTTTCTGTCCTGTGTATGTAAATAAAACGTTCTAATCAATAATTAGTAAATCATGACCTTTGTCTTTGTTACAAGCAGTGTTTAATTCATGTTAATGCGTAAAGCTAAAGGGATGAGATGTATTACATGAAATGTATGGCTCAGAAGGGGATAAATAAATTATGAGAAGTGGTTAGGCATGCTCTTTGTGAATAATTTCTCAGTGTTTTGCCCAGAAGCTCTGCAGCACCAAAAGACAGAAATTCTTCTACAGAGCTAAGTAGAACATATGATTTAAATTTTCACAGCTTTTGTTCTTCCATTCATTTTGTATCTCCTTACAATAGCAGTACTCTTGAGGACAGAGAAGATTAAGTTCCTCATTTTTTCATCGTAGTAAATTTCATTTGTTATTGTAAACTGTTATCAAGATGGACAGATGCGTCTTTTGTCCTGTCATATTGATGGCAGCCCTGATTTTTCAGGTGGTGCAACTTTGCTCAGTTTTTTTGTAATTTCCAGTATTTTCCTCAGGATATATAAAATCATCAAGGTGCTGAAGAAATTGAATTACTGTTTGCTAGAGACTATAAGCTTGGATTATTTTTTATTAAAATAAAGGATTGTTATAGGAATAGGATGTGTGAGAGCAGACCTCTGTTGTACAGTGACACTGCTGACTTTGAGGTATTTGCTTGTGTATCTGGGAGATATGCTACAGCCCCAGTGTCTCTTCAGTTAGATGATCTCATTATTTACCAGTACAACAAAAAGAAATCTCATTCTTTTTCTCTTCAAAAGTCAAAAACAAAACGTAGATTTCTCTGATTTTCCATATTTAGGCAGTGAGAAGAAAGAAGAAACTAGACTTCCATGGCTATGGATTTATAAAAGCGTAGTGGAGGGTAACAAACAGGCAACATCTCTCATGACAGTGTTGAATTAATCATTTTATTAAAGTCTAATCAGTGTATTAGTCACTTAAGCCATGTATTTAAAAAATGAAATGGAAGCTGAGAATATACGATAATTCAGAGCTTGGCTAGAGAAAGACTAGTAGACGATCTCATTAACAGAAGTCTAGCAAAGGATATGTACAAAAGCAGGCATAACTGTAATATTTGGAGCTTGCTTTTCTGCTGGATACTAGAATGAACAGCACTGTCTGGTGCCCTACAAGAGCTGGAGGAGTTAAAGAGGAAGCAGTTCACATTGGAACAAGGCACGTGATGTTCATTTGGGCTGTGAAATGTCTGCATCTCTTTAGAGATTAATCTCTTTGGGCAGTGATATGTTATGCTTGGCAGTTTTCACCTGCTGTACAAATTATTGTACCCATACAATACTACAGAAGATAATATCCAAGTAATTCACTTTAGCAAGGAAATCAGAGAGCTGAGCAGCTTGGCTCGGTGAGGAAGCATGTTCTTCTAAGGACATTGTCCTTTAAAACAATCCTTAGCAATGGGTGAACATCAAAAAACTTTAAAAGTTCAATTTAGTTGAGATAGCAGCAGCATCTGAATTAGCTACGTCTACAAATATGGACTGGAAATTTGGTTAAGCAGATTGCTATATACTGTATGATATCTAATGCTTCCTGTGTTTAATATTTTTTTATATTTTTTTGATGTTATGCTTCTGCGTTACTTCATAATGAAGCAGGTTTTTGGAAGAACCAGCCAGTGTATAGTGCAGTATAATTAAAATGCAAATTCTAAGACGTGAGCTGGCAAAGTCTCAGAAAGTAAAATACAGTTTTGAAAATCATCTACCACTGCCAGGTAGACCCAAATTTTCTTGAAGATAATATTTTATTTGATTAGTACATCAATATCTCGATGTATACTGAATTAATATGTAATTTTTTTCACTATGAGATAATATCCGCATTTTACTGTGTTTCACGTTATGAACGGAGAACTGAAGAAAAAAAACAAAGATAATAGACAAATTTATCAAGATCCTGTGTGTCTAACGGAGGCTGGACTCTGAGACAATGCAATTGAAAACACAGGGCCATCTTTTACAATTTAGAGTAGTTATATTAGTCATATTCTCAATAATTTTCTTACAATTATGCAAGATACTTAATCCGATATATCTGGTGAAGCTGTATATATACATATATATATATATATATATCTCAACAATGCATACCCAAAAATAACTGTCCACATTTCAAAACTATTTCTGAAAATCGTTTGCAGCACGTAAATATATCAGTGGGGCAGCAAGGAAATTCTTCAGATGCGAAGTGGCTTGTAAAATACTTACAAAATATTCAACAAGATTAAAAAAATTGAAGAGTGGTGGGTGAATATTCTATGTCATTACCAGGTACTAAGTGGTTATAGAGATGCAGGATTGGGTCCTGAAAGAATTCAGTAGAAATGTACAATGTTTTTTTTTCTTCTGTTCAGCTGGCCAAAAGTCCCATTTCCTTGAGATTTTCTTAACACAAAGAATTCCAGGGTATGGTACGTCTCTTGTAATTTTAGCACATGTCTTAGGAATAAAATATGATGTGACTTCATTCAAGGTGCCTGTTGATAGTTTGTGAGGACATGTAGTTTCTTCTTTGTTCAGGTCAGAGCTCATTATGTCCAAAGTAATGCAGGGTTCACCAGGGATGGAAAACTGTGCCTAGAGACCTAATGACATTATCTTATTTCAGGAAAAAAATTGTTTTTCGTTGACTTTATTTATGAGTAACTGAGGCATTTCAGATGTGCAGAGGCCAAGTTGCTGGTTTGTCAAGAAGTATTTGCAAAGAGATGAGAAGTACATGTACCTGTGTTTTTAGGAGACAGTCCTAGGAAAGAAAAAACATTTCTTGTTTTGAAATGCTCTTTGTTCTACCATGAAGTCTAAACAAGCTGGGTCTTGTTTTCTTCTGCCTAAGAAGCAGGACCTTGGGTGAGAAGACTGGTGTTTTGTTGAGTAACTCCATGAAGAGCTGGAATTGGCTTTTTCTGTCCAGTATCACTCAGGAGTGTGAACTCCACCATTACATGGCCACTACAGACCCAGCAGTCACCAATCATGATGCCACCAATCAGTTTACCTGTGTTTGGTGAGCAGCAGGTCCAGCATTGCATTTCCCCTGTCTGGGCTGTCTGTTCCTTGGCTTTAGGAGTTATCTTTCTTTCAGCAGCCTCCTGGATTGCCTACAGGTCTCCTTTCTACCTTTCAAGCAGTTATCAGGGTGTTTGAAATTCCCCACTAAGACAAGAGCTTGCATTTGAGATGCCTCCTGTAGCTGAAGGAAGAAGGCTACATTTAGCAGGCAGTGCTTGATCAAGTGGCTTGTATTAGACCCCAGCCACAACCTCCCTTTGTAGTTTTAGTCTCTAATTCTCATCCATAGGCTTTTGATTTGCTTGTATCTATTTTTCAGGGACAGCTCTTCACAATCTATTTTTTTTTTTTTTTTTTTTTTTTTTTGACATGGAGGGCAAAGCTTCCTCCTTTCTGTCCTTTTTGAACAGATTGTTGCCATTGGTAATCACATTCCAGTAATGGGAATCTTCACACCAGGTTTTGGTGACAGCAACTACATCAGGATGTTCTGTTAGAACAGGGGCTTCCAGCTCCTTCTGCTTATTTCCTAAGCTGCATGTACTGGTGTAGCTGGGCCCTCAGCCTTTATACCTTCTTGGAAAATAACTCCTTAATTCCCTTGAAGCATTTTTCTGAGTTTCCCTGTTGCCTTCTCTTATTGCTTTAGTGGTTCCTGGCTCATCATCATAAGATTTCACATGGCAGCAGGTTGAGGGCCCCTTCTAGAACCATGTCCCTCTAACCTACTGTTCTGTCTCACACAATGGCTTCAGCAGGCTCACTATCAGCCCCCACCCTGTCTTTGAACCTAATTTAAAGCCCTGCCAATGAGCCCTGCTAGCCTTTGCTTACGGATCCTCCTCTCCTTTGAGAAAGGCGAACCCCATCTGGTGCATTTGACTGCACTGACTTTTAGGCTGCTCTGTTGTTTAAAATTCAAAGTTTTTGCAGCAGCAGCAGCCATGATGCCAGGTGTTTGTCAGTAGGATCTTTCCATTCCTTTCATTGTTCTTGCCCAGTACAGGAAGCAGATAAGATGATCTGTGCCCTCAGCTCCTTCAACTGATGTCCCAAGGCTCTGAAGTCCTTTTTGATGCCCTTTGGAAATGCTTTTAGCTGCTTCATCACTTCTCATGATAAAAAAATTGGCCCAGCATACTGGACATTCATTTCCCTGCAGGGTGGTGTCATCTACAACTAACACCCTTGTCTTTTTCTATGAGGGTATAGCTTTGATACTTCTACCAAACTGCAGAGTTTAGAGATCTGCACTACCTCTTTTTCTTGTCTTCAGCTGGTTGAAAAACCTCTTTCTGATTCCAGGAGCTCTTATGTAAACATTAGTCATATCTTTAAGTATCCATTTGTGTCCTCTTATACTTGCATTCAGTGTGGGAATTCCAACATTTTAAAACTTTACACCTCACAGATTAGTAACTGTAAACAATTCTGGGTGAAAAGTTTTCTTAGACAAATAATTGAATTTGCTGATTTGCCAGCAGATCATTCTTTTTCATCCTATTATTTGGATTTTGACTTGCTTTGTTTCCTGATTATTAATTCAGTAACTGGGACTCCTTATTCAGCCGAGGAAATCCCAAAGCAGTCTGTATCAACAGGAGTTCCACATTTTAGACCAGTTGAAAGGTTAGTGCTAAGCACTGGGCTGTGCAAAATAGAGAGGCAGACATTTGGATCTGGGAATCTCATTACTTCCAAGGAAGGAAACCAAGGCATGGATGAATTTCCTATTCCTAGCCAACTGCATTTTAGAGTTATGTTTTGATTTGAGATGAACGTTATCTAATCACAATTTTCTGCCCTGAATTTTCTTCCTTCCTTTCAGGAATGTACACATAATGTACCTCAGGATAATTTTATTCACACTTTTCCTGAGTCACTAAAACTCTAACAGAACTCCTTTACAGTCAGTGGTGGAATATGTTTACAAATTATCTTAATATAAAAATCCCCTTCCCTAACAACATTCTCCCTAATTTGAACATGCGTTCAAGTGGATCATGATTTAGAAATACATTTTTTAGTTCTTGAAACAGTTTTATTAAAATGTATTGAGGCTAATTCATGAGGTTTTTCTATTTTTTGTGCACACAGGAAGAATCTGTAAGTATTATGTCTGGTTTCTAAGATGAGTATTTTGTGACAGCATAGTGTGCTTTTCTACCTTACTTCATCCCTTGTGATTCTTAAACCCACTGACTAATGTCAGCCAAATTTACAGACAGGGACCTCAAAGGTAATTGGGTTTTGATAGGTATTGTGGAAAAGGTGGCTGGATAAAGGAGAAAGTTGTTACATACATCTTGGTATATAAAAATAAGCTGGCACAAAAATACTGATCAGAATATTTAATGAGTATGTGCCAATTCTTCAGTGCTGAAGAAGCATTAGTTCTGTACCTCTACAGAACCCAAGAATGGGTTTTGTTAGCTTTTGTGCTTTTCCTTTGAAACAGGAGACATTCATTCACATCTTCACCCTAAACTTGACTGTCTTTTCTCATAATGTGCTGCAGTAAATCAGAAGCTATGTGCAGGATTTGCTGGATTAAATTCTGTAGCCCAAATTAATCCATGCTCCAGATTTAGGTAGTCAGGATGATTTCGCCAAAGAGATCTTTGTTCTAGATTTGCTTATTTTTTAAAGAAGATGAAAATTCATTTTCATTCATTTTATTAAGCACTGCTAGAACACAAGATAAAATTATTTTAAAATAACTAAAATAGGATACAGGTATGTGAAGTTTTTCTGAGCTTCATCTACTAATGTATTTGCATTAAAGTGTAAATTTTGGCATCACAGAAATGTAAGCATATTCCTCCAAGTAGAATCAATACTTCAAAGAGTTGTCATCTTCTTGACATGATGTTTGATATTATATACAAAATTAGAAGGAAGGGACTAATTGGAAAACAGCAAACAGACTGAAACTTTTCTTCTATGCACAAGGTGGTGGTGTTTGTTAGTCCAAGGACATCTTCTAAGAAAAACTTATTTTCTATTATACCAACTGTGCTCATTGCCAATATTTGTTTTAAATACATACTTTTGGTGAAACATGAAAGAATTAGTGTAAGTAACAAAGCCAAACTAATACAGTTTTTGTTCTGAGGCACATAGTTACTTGTTCATATTTACTGGTTCATATTAGTCCTGCCTCTAAAAAGGCTTTGTTCTTCCCTGTGTGGCCTAATCTTTTGTGAATACTGGTATCATTTTCTGAAAATGACATAAAAAAAATATAAACACGTGGAGTTTTTAAGCCACCACATTCACTAATCACAAAGTCGAGAAATAGTGTGAGAGTCTAACTTCTTGTTTTGATGGATCATGAAAAATCAGCTACTGACCATGTGAAGAGGCTTGAAAAAACTACTGATCTAAACCAACTACTGATTTAAGAACCATCTCTAAAGAAAAGCAGGGTTTTTTTTTCATATTTCGAATAATTCAAGAGTTCGTTTATTAACATCCCTCCCCCAGTCCACAGGAACATCAATTACATTGATCTAAATCTTCATATTTGTGCAACCTGATCTTAAAGCTCTTCAGTAATGCAGATTGCTTCACATCCTTTTCCAAGGTTTATTGTTACCATTTTATCCTATCTGCTGTGGTCAGAGAGAAGAATTTTTCTCCTTCTCTTCTACAACAGGAACAACAAATTCAATTCTTTTATTTTTCCAAGAAAACTATAGTATTTTCTCATATTTGAATGAATAAGTTTATCTGATAAGCCATTTCCTATACTTTCATCTGATGCTACTTGATTTTGTTCTTTGTTTTTGGATTGTGTGCTGAGAACTGAAAGTAATTGTGTCACTTGTCCCTTTCTGATGCTAAGAGGGGCATAGAGTATAGAGTATTCTCACACATTTCTCATAGCATTAATGTTCTTTCCTCCTTCATTTCCTTTTTCTTTCCTCCCCTTTCATCCTTTTTTGCTTCCTTTTCTTCTTTCCTTTTTTTATTTCTTTCTTCCTTCATTCCTTCATCTCCCATCTACTTTCCCTCCTTTTTTTTTACTTTCTTTCTTTCTTTCTTTTTTTGAGATGTTACTGTTTCTTATTTTTATTTGCCTTGTGACTCAACCCTCAGATCATTTTTAATAGAACTTTTAAATCATCTTTTGAGTAAAAGAAAAATGTGTGGAGAGATACAGTCCTTTTGGTCCATTGACACCTGAAAGGTAAGACATAGGGTGTTAGAGTGACAGAAATTTCCAAAAGGGAGTAATCAATAAAACAACTGCCATCTTTGGTTCCCACCAAGGAACGATGGCTGTGAATCTCAAGAGTGTTCAGGCTCTATGGATTCTTTTTATTGATCCTTAAGTCTATGAGATCATAAATGTTGTATATAATCAGGAAAAACAGCAGCCCCTTACCTGTGGTTTTAATCACAGAATTGTAGTGGTTGGAAGGGACCTCCAGAGATCATCAAGTCCAACCCCCCTGCTAAAGCAGTCCCCCTACACCAGGTTGTACAGATAGGCATCCAGATGGATATAAACAGAAACTTGTCCCAGTGTGTAAGTGGGGTATCACACAAAGAAAAATTACACATCCACTTAGCCTCGAACTTGATAGCATTACTTTTATGTTGAAAGTGAAGCTCCTGATTAATTTTACAAATAAGATTTCAGTGATTGCTTACATTGGTAGGAAGCAATGCTTCGGGTTTGCAATCTTATTCTGTTTATAGCAAGACCAAAGGTTTTAATGCTGCATAAATTTTCTATGAGGATGAAATAAAAAAGTTAACACGTGTAAACATCTACTTACATGCTAGAAAAACAATGTTTTATGAGAGGCATTTTAGATCCTCATTAGGGGGACTCTGTCTCTCTAGCGTCTTCTATTTTTGTTCTGTTATTTCCTATGGGATAGCTATGACTTTGATAAAAATGTGAACATGAACACTCACCCCGATCCAACTCTTTTTTTTCTAAACATACTAGTAAATGTGGAAAAGAATACAGGTTTACCTCACTCTTGCACACATTTTCCTAAAACTATTATTGATGGCAAATCTGAGGTTGGGAAGCTGCAAATTACATATGTACACTTGTATATTTGTAGATGAATATGCTCTCTTTTAGTCCACATAATTGTACTTCTGCAGAAACCAACCCTTTTGTGTTTGCAGGAGTTTTCTCATGCATATATATTGCATTACATGCACTCTAAATTGTTATTTAACAAAGGGCTAACATGAAGGATTAAGTGCAAACTATTTCATTTCATGAAGAGCAAATAAAGATCCTATGATTGCCTTTATTTTTTTTATTTTTATTTTTTTTTTTTTTAATGGGTACTCCATGAAGTTTTATGAAGGACCTGACTGTGAGGTCTTGTTTTTCAATCAGATCTTTGCCAAAAGTTGTATTGCCAGCTACAGTCTGGGTGGTGGTTTGTCTTGGTATTTTTGCAGTTGTGTTATTTAGCCTTTCCTTGCTTGCTGCTAGCCAGCATATTGTTTATCATCTCCATGATGATTGTAGACAGGGAATGAACTAATAACTATGAAACAGTGAGAGAAAAAAAGTTCCTACAGTCTATGGGTGTGGATGGAGTAGGCTCAGGAATAACAACATAATAAAAATTCATAGTAAGTGGCTGGTGTACAACCAGGATGATATCTATTCATTACTGCTATTTGAAAATTTTTAACCTTCAGCTAAAGTTACTGTTCCTATCCAGTTATCTAGACTATGATTGCATCTCTTTTCAGACACATAGATATGAGATATTATGAAAGCTGAATAACAGAAGGCTACAGAATAAGCAAAATTTATCTTTTCCCTATAATATTCTAAATATTTAAGTCATTAAGTTCCACTGCTTTCTTGTATTTCTTAATTTTCTTTTTTCAAAATGTTCTTTCACTTGGAAATTGAAGCCAATCTAAACACACTTAACTTTTGTCTCTTCAGTCATTGTTAGGAGATAGCAACAGTAACAGCAGTGTGTACATTCTGTGTTCAGTCCAGCCAGTAGTTAGCTTCCTCTTCCTTAGTTCTAAGTGTGGCTTGTTCATGTTCCATTTCTTCTGTATTCAAAATATGTAAGCAAAACTTTTGTAGGTGATTTTGTAGCTCCAAATTTTAGATATAGCTCCAATGTACATTGATAGTAGAGGCTTAGATTTGAAAAATACCATTCATGCCTCTGACTGAGGGAACTTCATTTTGCATTACGTGTAGTTCAGCATAATTTAGTGAACAGTGGACTTGCTAGTATGAAGTAGTTGACTACTTTAAACAGCTGTGCTTGCTTTGATTCCATTTTAAATAATGTTCAACAACAATCCAACAGAATTTGAAGTTCACATATCTTGTCAGTAAAACTTAAAATGGTTTTTAAAATCAGTTATTTACACTAAAACAAAATATGGCCTGGGATCAGCAGTTTAGCAGCTTCTTTTCCTCATAATAGTGAACTATAAAATCCCAGGGCTTTTTCTTTCCCATTTTATGATTTCTCATTCTATTACTTCAGAAATAAGTGCATCCTATTTATTATCTCAAACTGGAAAAAAATAAAATGAAAACAAATGCACACGTGGCTCTAGTAAGCCACAGTGACTTCCAAAACGCATTACATCCTACTCTGAAACTTTAAATTTGTGGGCTTAACTACAGCGTGAGAATAAGGAAAGTATGTATTCCTATGTACTCTGTATTGAGGGATGATCTGTATTTGAGAAGCACTGAAGAAGTAGAGATGGATAAAGATGAAAACCATGTGGTTTTCAGTGATGCCAACTTCCTGTTCACATAGTATGTCAACAAACTCCTGAATACCAAATATGCCATGATAAATACCATCTTTCTAAAGCAGCATACACCTCCAGCTGGAAGTGCTTGTTAACTTCTGATACTGAACAGCCTCTTTGTGTCTCTTCCTGTGAATAAATTACTGCAGCTTCCACCTATTACAGTGGCTGCTCTGAAAGTAATGCCTCCTATTTTACTGTGTTGTCCCATGATGTCAGAGGCAGATGGTGGTGGTATGGCAGGAGAGACTGAACCTTCCCACCAATACTCCATTACACACAGTTGTTGTGTGACAGATGGCAGAGGAGGGGCAGTCTGACAGAACAATATCTGACATGGAAGTGCATATGAAGCAAAGGTGCGCCCTTGAATTCCTCTGTTTGTTTGTTCTGTTTTGCATTTCCCCTCTTTGTTCTTGCTTTGGTCTGTAATGACAGTAGATTTGTTTTGCCTTTTCTTCTCATGTTTCTATACCCTTTCTGCTCTTTCTGTGAAACAAGCATTGCTCATACACTGCAACGCAGTTTATTTTCACAGTGTTTCTTGGGGATAACTTCTTATTGGTAACATCTGCTCCAGCTTTGAGAGATATGAAAACTGAAATTCAAAAGGCATTTATTTACAACAATCTGCAAAAATCCAATAATGGGTTAGAAACAAGTTTTTGTGCTTGTTTGTTGTTTTTAAAGCCTTGACTAGCAGAAATGTCTTTGTTACGCACTGGAGGGGCATAATATCTGTGTCTGTGGAGTCTGAGGGTTAACTCTGTTTTGCCAGACAGTGCAGATTTGTAGTTCAGTTGCAATAAGAATATGTTATGGCTGTGAATAATATACAGAATATTTGAAAATACAGTGAGTATTACAGCTGATATCTGTACAGCTGATAGTGTCTGACAATTAATATTACTTGAAAGTTGTCATAGAGTGAACAATTAGTTCCAATAACAATTTTATTTTGTGCTGGTATGCTTTATTATGTCAACACAATGCTGTGGTAAAATCATTTACTTCAGTCGTTGCAATAACCAGTCTAAGGACACCTCAGGATTCATTTCAAATTTAATCCCCTTTTCAGTTCCTGGTTGGCTTACTGTACACAATTTACTAGATTACTCATTTATCTTCAAGATATATTTTTAAGGAAAAAAAACTTTTTTATATCTTTCTTTTGTGGCATATCCTCCACCTATGTTTCTAACTAAAGGCATTTTTGGTTAGTGATACAAATGCTTATTGAGGATGAGGTAGATGTACTGCACAGCGATAATAAAATCACATGGTGCTTTAAGAAATTTTTAAATTCCATGGAGGATTTTTAATTTGAATTACAAGAGATTTTAAATTTGAATGAGCTGTGGGTGGAATGGAACTTTACTTGGTAAAGACTATCAAGTGAAAGACTAATCTGAATTATTTTCCCCTCCAAAGATTTTTTTATATCATGTGGAACTTGACTATGTAGGGGGACTGAGGTTTCCACATGTACAGTGTTATGAAATATTTATTTTCACAAGTACCCAATACCAAAGTTGTTTTTTTTTAAGAGCCTTTAGATGAAACCCTCAAAGAAACTTGCAAAGTTCTAGCATGGAATCAAGACCAACTCAACTCTAGTCAAAATGCTGCTTTAGGTACTTGCCTATTGGTTCTCTCTCTGTCAGAGTGCTAGAAAAGACTTATCTATTCCTTCAGTGAACTAATGAAAGGGCTATTCATAACCTAAGTTATTCTGCACCTTGGTCTGACGGCGGGTTAAAAGTAGGGACATGAGTTATTACTGGGACACAGGGTCTCTAAATGCATCTCATATGTAGTTCTCAAATAAAATATAAATCACCCAAATAAAATGTAGATCAGAAGTACAGCTCTGCTCACATTGTTGCAGTTCAGCATGAACAATTATGTAATGGTTAAGAAACAGAAAAATGTATTCAATAAAAAATATCCCTGTCTTGCTTGCTTAACTGTGGTGTGTAGAAGTAAGTTAAAAATCATTAGAGATTATGTTATGTGTGAAGACACACTGCGGGAAAAAGTAACAGGAAATTTAACACTTTGGTGCACTTAGACGTATTTTAAGTTATTTAACAGTTATTACTATATTAAAAGCTATTAGCTATTATTCTAAAAATGCAGGGTTTAAAAAACTTCAGAATTCTTGACATTCATTTTTGTGTAACAGAATACCTGTGAAATCAAAGGTAATTCCAATCATGAAGAATTTGCTCAGATATTATGACTGTATTAAAATTTGTTTAATGAGAAAGAAGAAATTAGTGCTCACAATTTTTTGTTAATTTGGACAAGCACGGAGAAATTGCTTTTGAGGCATTGGTATCTCTGTTACGTAGTTTTTTACAGTTGTTCATCATAAGTTCATGAAAGTTAAGATGCCATAACTTTCTGACTGCCATCTCCTTTCTGGTGTTTTTCTCATTTTTCTCATTTTTCATGTGTAGGTTAACATGTATACTGGCATTCAGATTTGCAATTCAGACCGAGTATGCAGCTACCCCAGATCCCATACAGATCTGTATGTAGTGTTACTCTTTGTGACTTCTCCAAAGATTAAATAAGAGGTTGGGAAGAAATCTTATTTTGTTTTTGAAGAAAAATTAAATCTAAACATCTGCTATTGAATGTGAGAAGAGCTCAACTGTGTTAGTAAATGCTGGTATATACCCAGATGAGGGGTTATAAAGAGCAGTAGACACTGCAATGTCCTGTAAAAGTAAGATGTACATTTATCTTCATCTTACCTTTATTTCTGTGGAGGAATAACTGCATGCATCATTACAATTAAGGAATGACCTGCTGGAGATGAGCTCTGTGGAGAAGGACCTGGGGGTCCTGCCCTTGTGATTGTGAAGGCCAGTGGAATCCTGGGGTGCATTAAAAAGAGCATGACTGGGTCCCCAGGTCAAAAGAGCTGATCCGCTCCCTCTACTCTGCCCTGGTGAGGCCATGTTTAGAATATCATGTCCAGATCTTGACTCTCCTGTTTATAAAAGACAGGAATCTCCTAAAAGGAATCCAGCAAAGGACCACAGATATGATAAAGGGCCTGGAACATCTCCCATATGAGGAGAGCTTGAGTAAAAAGGATCTGTTTAGCCTGGGGAAAAGAAGAGTAAGAGGGAATCTGGTAAACATTTGTAAATATGTACAGGGAGGTGGGAGGCAAATGCATGAGGGCAGATTCTTCTTAGTGCTATGTAGCAATAGGACAAAAAGTAACGACTTAAAACTTGTACATAAGAAGTTCTGTGCAAACATACAAAAGAACTTCTTTATGGTAAAGGTGACAGAGCACTGGAACAGGTTGCCCAGAGAGGTTGTGGAGTGTTATTCTATGGAAATATTCAAGACCTGTCTGGATGCCTGCCAGTGTGACCTATGGAAGGGTACCTGCTATAGCAGAGGGAGTCAATGATCTTGAGGTCTCTTCCAACACCTGCAATTCTGTGATCTGTGCAGTACCTCTAAGATTTAACAACAGAGAAAAATTATTTCTTCTGACAAAGTCATACCTTGTCTATGGTATGTCCTAGGTATGGAACAGAAGATGCAGGAATTGACATTTGGAAAAGTGATCGTTGCTTTAAATTGGTATTAAAAATCAGTGAATTATAAATGCTAAATTTAGAGTTCCTTTTGGCCTCAGTAGAAGTCCACTTTCAAAAGATATAGATCACAAGCAGGTGACACTAAGCAAGATTAGCTTGGTCAGTACATTCAGTAGCAGTCATCTGACTTCAGAAGTTAAACGCATTCAAGAAGAGAACTGTTTGTTTTCTCCTAGGATCCGTTTTGATATTTAGTTTCATTGATGGAGATGATTATAAAAGGAAAAGGGGAGGGTGCATTATGCATGCTGACAGCCGTCATTTTTCACAATAATATAATCATTGAATTGATTAGGAGAGTGCTCAGATGATCAAAAGAGTGGAAGTGGATAAAGTGACAGCGCTGGAAAGAGAACAAGTTGAACCAATCAAGAATCTTTGGGAAGACCCAGGAATTCAAGAGTGCTATGACAGAGGGAGCATCAGCTCTCAAATTCTGCTTAGTAGTAAGTACTCTACATAACCACAAGAAGAACCCAGACTTAATGAAGGTAAAGAGATAGGTTCTCTCTGATTTTATTATCTATCTCTGTGTCTCTGTTGGCCTGCAATAGACAAAGGATTTTAAGATGAAGTAATTGAAACAATTTAATCTGAGATTTTCTCATGGTCCTGAAAACATTGTTCCTCCCAACTCTGAGGTCAGCACAGCTGGTACATAACTGAGTTTCCCATAGGGGAAATCATGGAAAACAGCTGTAAAAAATACATTAACAACAAACAAGTATTTCAGAAAGTTCATAATTATACCAAAATTTTAGGATGTAAGTAAAAATGAAGATGTTTCAGTATTATTCCTGGAACTTAATTATGAAAAATGATAGATTTAAGAGAACAGAAAAATTACTTTTTTTTAATGACGAAGTTGAGAATTTGGATTCCTGTGAGGAACATTTAGGTTGGGCATTTGTATAAACACTTTACAGTCTATTCTATCCTCCTTTTCTATGAAGTCAACTAAAATTGAAAATTAGTTCTATTTTAAATTTGATTAAGTATTTATTTTACTGTTAATTACAATTGAGGTCTTTAACAGTTTGTGGCACTGCTGAAGAGGAAGAATTTTCTCTTCCACAATAGAATATTTGGAAGAAGTGTAAACATTTTTTATTTTTTTGTGCCCAATTGAGGGACAACTGGGCAGCAACAGGAGGAGAATGCACTGATATTCCCTTTCTTTCACCAAAGAGAAAGATGGAATTAATGTTTAAATTTGGTTTTTGCTACGATCACTTTGAACAATTTGGAATAGAGTTTACACTTTCTGTAGGCCATGGCAGCATTTTTGGATGATCAAGTGTTGCCGTCTAGTGTTGAGAAGATAGATTGCAGATGAATAATCTGCATCAGTTCCTTGTGTATGACTTCCTCACACTCTGCCTATTTATTTCAGCACAGCAGTGTCATCTTAGAAGTTAATGCCAGCTACGTACGAAAAGCACATGAAGGCTAAGAGGGACTAAGTTGAGAATGATGGCATGGACAGAAGAGAAACTAAATGCATCATCTTCTACGTAAAAATGTATAAGGTGGGTGCATTCATATGTGCAATGCTTTACATTAACTATTTACTATTCCTCTGAATCCTGTCAGCAGCCTTTCACATTTGTGTGCAATATTAACAGCACATGTGAAGTGCCAGGAGATAGAAAAAATGTTGATAAACAATTACATTACAGCAAGGATTGATGTGTGTTTTCAAATCTTAGCTACTGTGATTACTTTGAAGTAATAGCAAAGATTATACAAATAAAGATCATCACCTGGAGCATAAGAAGATTTTTGAACATTTCAACTTCTATTTTTTTTTACTACTCTGTTAAAGTTTTTTTAGTTTTACGCCAGTAACAATTGTTCTTATGCCAATAGAACAAAATGGAATTTCTGTTCATTTACTTTTTTGGGGAAATTACTGCACTGCTGATCAGTGCTCTTGTTTTGAATCTCTATGATTAAATTATGTGAGTGCATTAATCTTGCTTCTGTTGTGTATTTAACTTTTCAGTTATCTTACTGACAGTGATCGTATTGCTATGCCCTCATTTGTACCAACTCAGCAAGATATTCTTAGAGTGCCAACTACAGGAATTATCAAGTACCCTTTTGATTTAGAAAATATTATATTTAGGTAAGATTACTTTTTGAATGGTTCAGTATGCAGTAATGAAAGTAGTTGCTGAAACTTTACTTCTGAGGTCTCTAAGCTTTCGCTTTCAATTGGTATGGTATATATTTTCAGCTCTGCTGATTGGATTTAGTCTTCAAATTTCTCATGATAGAAAGTATTTCAAAACATAACTTTTTAATTTTACTCTTCATGAAAAAAGCTATTAAATTCAAACAGCCCAATCACTGTGTATTTCTATCTATCTGTTAAATTGGAAAGTCTGAAATGGGGGAGAGAGAGGTGCAGAGGATGTTAACAGTCATATCAGATTATATTTTCTTTTCTTTTGAGCTAACAGTTACTACCTCCCAGAACTGAGTATTCTAGGAAACATTTTAGTTTAATAGGTCCATCAGATTTTATCTGGGCTGTCTACAAAACCACAGGATTTTGATGTGGAAGTAAGATATTTTTGAGAGATTTGATTGTTGAGTTAGAAGATGTGACTACACTGTTCCAGAGGAGGAACAGAAGGGATATTGGATTTGGAGTAGGAGCAAAATGTCTGTGTTTAGATCCACTTTCGTTAAAACATCTACCAACAGAGAATAAAATGACACAATATTTTGTATTTTGTCACAAGTAGCAGTGATGATTTGTACACATAAACCATATTCCTTCAAATGTTCTGTGCTCTTAATACTGCTTGAACTCTGAAGTCCCCAAACACTTTACAGATTATTTTCCTCAAGATCTGTTAGAACTGTAGAAAGCAAAGCCAGCTTCACTTGCTGAAGGGTTACCTGTTGGAATTTAAAAATGAATCTTTAAAGATTCATGTCATCTTTTGACATATGATCATGGGTGACTAAGAAATCTTTTTAATCCCACCATCATTGACATTATTTGTTATGTTTACTTTAGACATTAGGAAAAAAGGTAAATAGCAAAGTGGCTACCATCACATATTTGTCCAGGAACTTCAACCAGCAATCTCGTAATATGTTGTTCCTTATGTCTCATGAAACAAACAGCATGGTTGTTAGTATGGCTGAGTACTTATGCTCTTGTCCTTTAGTTGTGTTACATTATAGGATCATAGAATGGATTTGATTCTGCCTCGCTAGTCACAGAATAGGGCCAAATCAGCCCATAAACTGCTGACAGAGGGGAGCATCAAGATGATTCGTTTTCAACCCCTCCGTCATGGCAGTGTTGCCATCTTGTAGATCAAACAGCCCATGATTCTATTCAACCTGATTTTCAATGCCTCCAGAGATGGGGCATCCACAACCTCTCTGGGCAACTTTTTCCAGTATCTCACCACCTTCTAAATAAAACTTTGTTTTCTAGCATCTGACATAAATCTCCCCTCTTTTAGTTAGAACCTCCAATTCCCCCTCCATAGCACTGCTCTCAAGTAATTGCTCTCCCACTCAACACATATCTGGGTTGCCTCAACCCAAGTGCAACACCTTGCACTTGGCCTTGTGAACCTCATCCTGATCCACACTGGAGGCCCCTCAGAAGTCCAGGCCCCTCTGGATGGGAGCCTTCCCTTCTCTTTTTTCAACTACACCACACATCTTGGTGGAGAATACATTTAATCCCCCCATAGCCCCCTGGCTATGACCATCTAGACAGTTCTTAATCTACTGAATAGGCAAGCCTTCAAATCCATATGACTTAAAATACACATAATAAGACGCACAAATTTGATTTCTGGTATTCTTCCTGGCATAGCTGAGGCACAGTTGGGACTCCCCTCCCACACAGATTCCTGGTCTCAGTTCAGTGTGGGCTCCTCTGGGATCTTGACAGTATTTGGGATGCTTTTTGAGGAAGGGGCCAAATGATATGACTCAAATGCGGTTGTAAGCTACCATTGTGAGAACAAAGGCTACTTAAACTTGTTGAGAAGATGGAACTTTCACAGTATGCTTCATATCTATATCCCACTGATGTATACAGATGCAAAATTAATTTATTGCTTGTGAAAATAACAATTCACTCTGACAGAAATAAGAGAACTTGAGCAAACCTGCAACTATGGAGGTCTGGTATCAGACCTGAACCACTCTTGTGCAGTGAAAAATTTTTAACTTTGTAAGCCAAATGCAACAAGGAATGACTGTGACAATATTTTGATTTTACCTTAGCATCTTCTGGAATTCTAAAGTAGTTTAATAATTTCTCCAAATTCTTTGGAATCGAACACAGACTTTACTCGTTCCTTTAAAAAGAAAAAAAAAAAAAAAAAAGAATGAT
>NW_024884833.1:9883038-9972424 GCF_019232065.1 Centrocercus urophasianus | reverse complement strand
CTTCAAATCAACAAAGTAACTTGTACTATCTGCTTTTCCAACATTGCGTTTTCCCACCACTGAGCTGCGCATTGCATGGATTTATTAAAATAATTAAAAGTAATATTAATGTAATACTTAAAGCCATCCTACCAAAGGTGAAGGCTATCATCTCTATTCTGCTTTCGTTGAGATTGCTACAACGGAAGTTCACTCTGCTGTCTTGTCAGAGGTGGGATTTGAGTTGTCAATTTCTACTCTCCAGATTCTGAGTAACAGCTTCACTTGTAAGAAACAAACAAACAAACAACCCCCCAAAACCACTAAAGTATTATTGCGTTGTATAAGGAATAAAAGAAATGCAATAATCACATTCCACTCAAAATTCAGTTTGCTTTATTGAAGGTGGAGAAGAGACAGGGTCGGGGCAGCAGGAAGGCAGGACAGAGGGCAGAAACCAAAAAGAAGTCATGCTCTGGAAAATGCATGCTGCTGAACAAAGGAGATGCAAGCATTTATTAGACTGTTGATTTTAGAATACTGCATAACCCAGTCACCTGCACATGTTTGTCACCATCTTTGATTCTCAATTTGGTCACTCCTTCCAGATAGGCAAGTTAACCAGTAACAAAATACTTCTGAGAATCTAAATGACATTTTGAAAGGAACTAAGTTTGAGTAACATTTATGTGGAATAGAAATGACTCTTCATTAAAGGCCACGGGATTCTCTTATGCACTACAGTGGACAAACTTAAACGCCTATATTTTTATTTTTGTTGAGATTCTCGTGTATGTTTGCACATAAGTGTTCATTAAAAATTAATACATCTCTACTACGTTTTTATTGGGAAAAAGGACATTTTGTAATATGTATGAGACACACCAGAGTCATCTCAAATAATCTGCAAAAAGCAACCCAGTAAACTACACAGTAACATAACTGAATACCTTTCTCCTCTTCCCAAATTGGTTTACAAAGAGAAATTGAAGTCTACTAAAAAATGGCAAAATTCACTCCTGACTGTATAGAGAAAGTATAAGGAAAAAAAACAAAGGAAAGAGATAAAATTAACAGAGTAGAAAAATTGTGCTGTAGAAAACCATATTATCATAACTTGCTGAGAGAAGGAGGGAGGCGTGGAAGGCTTCTGCACTGAACTTTATACATTCTGGATGCTGATTGTACCAGAACACTTTGAGGTTTCTAATTCTCTTCTTAAAGCTTTCTGTTAGCACAAGAACTCAAAATAATTTATACCTTATGGTAAAGTTGAAAATGTGGGGGAGATGTTATATTTTCCAAAGCGTGATCTTAACCACAGACACGCACATCTAGGACAACTCCTTCAACTTTAATGACTAAATTGTTCAAATACCCCTGAAGAACCAGCTGCAATTTTAGCAACAGGAGTTTGTGAACAAAATAAAGGCAACCATGCTAACAAGATGAAACATTGAAACAGAGCCTCTGTGAAGAGATATTAGAGTAAATTAAAGAATAAACAGATGGGAACGTACCAAATGCTTGCTTGCAAGAGGCATCAGAAGTGAAAGGTCAGATACAAAAGAAGCATAAGGGATATGTGAGAGGAAGAGGCTACTATAAGTACCAAAGAACAAAGATCATAATGTGGCTGTCAATTGAAATATCACACCTACAATTAACACATATTAAAACAAACAAACAAACAACAAAAACAAAACAAAAACAACAACAGTGTTTTGTCAACTAGTGACAATATTTATCTAAGGCAAATTATTATTTTGGCATGATTATAACCTGAGATAATGGTCTTGGTATGTGTTTTTTTGTACAAACAAGTGGAGTAAGACAATCATTGTCGTAGTACAGAATTCACTTTACAAATTATGGGAAAAAGTACAATAAAATATGTGTTTTGTAATCAACGACATGGTTACGCAACGTCTAAGTCAAGACGCAGAGTAAACTAAAAGGCTGCAATTGCGGGTCAGCATGCTCATCGTTTTAGATTTTACAATAACGCAACAACCTGGATCTCTCCAGCACCACCAGCGGTGTAGGAAGTAAAAAATCTCACACAGATAGACATTCCAAACACTTGTTAGGAAAGGATATTTTGGAAGTACGTATTGTATATGCCATTAATTTTGATGACTTTGAAAATGGGAACTTATGGAAGCCTTCATGTAACACTGTGTTGCTCCCTGTATTTTCTTATGAACTGCAGTGACCATTCATTCAGCAATACTATGACTAATACATCTGAAAATTAAGCAGCATGGCACACATTCTGGCTCTACCTATTAAACTTCTGCTGCCTAGGTAAGAAATAGAAGTTCCAGCGGACAAGAAGAATTGAAAAAAGCAACTGTGAGATACTGTATTTGTTATTTAATATAAATCTGACTTTATTAGTCCCTTGCTTAGCACACAGTATCCACAGCAAACATTTTTGGTATGCAACAGCACTCTTATCACCCGAAATCTTCCTTCTTCAGTTGCAGATCTGCTATGACTTTTATTTAGAATAACAAGCTTAAATTCATATTTCTAGTGCAGACACATATTAATTATCCCCATTATAAGTTTCTGTAAACTGTTATATTTTCTCTTAATAACGATAAAGGTGCAACATTTCCTTGAGTAGGATACAAAAAAGTTTACACTAAAAGTGATACTGTAATGAAAATTCATTGTGACCCGGTCTATTCATTTACAAAAGAAAATAGTATTTGGTAACTAAGTAGCCCCTCCTGTGATTAACTAAGTTCTGGTGAACAGATTCCATAGGGCTTGAGCTTTAAAACAGTGATAATTAAGTCAATACTTCCTTCGAAAGAAGTTTGAATTTCAGCACAGGCTCAAGTTATAAGAAAACATAGAAAGAAACTCAATATTGATTTTCACAATCCCTTGCACCTTATTTGTTCTGTAAAGAGTGATAAGAATTAGTCCAGATTTCAGTTTCAGTGCCAAAAGTCATGGTAAAACAAATTCATATAAATTTTATTTTGGAAAAAAAAAAAGTCTGGAATTTTTGAGTTAAAAAAAAAACAAACAAACTTGGCAAAAATTTTTCATCACTTGAGGTTTGAGGGTTTTTAAAACTTAATAGTAGCTTTCTTTTTATGATATATCTGTAGATTGGTGTGACAATTAATTTCATCAATCATCTCCCTGTCCTTTTTCATGTTATTTGCAAAATATTGCTGATATGCAACTAGTTCTTCTTGTTCAAGAGGAGTTAGAAGGTAGCTGCTCAGTTCTCTTCATGTCCGGTGCTTCTCCATTCATTATGATTTTGGCCGATTCTCTCTCACTTCTTCCAATTTAGCAAGGATCCACTGTGTGGAGGAAAAGAAAAAAAAAAGAAAATGTATCCTTGGTAAACGCCATACGGAGCAGTTGAAAATGTGATTAGGATGACAGACCCTCTATTACCTGGTATATACTATCTACTATCTCTACTATCTGTTCTCTTCCTGAGTTTTAACGTTTTTCCGTTGTAGATGCTAAATCCTGATTTTAGCACATGAAAAAGATAACGTTGGCATGGTGGCACTGAAGCAGCGTCACTGAAGTGATCACAGAATCATAGAATCATACAATTACCAAGGTTGGAAAAGACCCAAAAGATCATCCAGTCCAACCGTTCACGTATTCCCAATAGCTCCCACTAAACCATGTCCCTCAACACAACATCCAGCCTTTCCTTGAACACCCCCAGGCTCGGTGACTCCACCACCTCCCTGGGCAGTCCATTCCAGTGCCTGACCACCCTTTCTGAAAAGTAATACTTCCTCATGTCCAGCCTGAATCTCCCCTGCCGTAGCTTGAAACCATTCCCCCTGGTCCTATCACTAATGACACGAGAGAAGAGGCCGACCCCCAGCTCACTACAACCTCCCTTCAGGAAGTTATAGAGAGCCTCCTCTTCTCCAGGCTGAACATTCCCAGCTCCTTCAGCCTCTCCTCATATGTCCTGTGTTCCAGACCCCTCACCAGCTTTGTTGCCTTCCTATGAACACGTTCCAGGGCCTCAATATCTTTCTTGCAGTGAGGGGCCCAAAACTGGACACAGTACTCGAGGTGCGGCCTCACCAGTGCTGAATACAGGGGAACAATCACCTCTCTGCTCCTGCTTGCAACACTGTTTTCGATGCAAGCCAGGATTCCATTGGCCTTCCTGGCCACCTGGGCACACTGTCGGCTCATGTTCAGCTGAGCATCAATCAATACCCCCAGCTCCATTTCCTCTACGCAATCCTCCAGCCACACCGCCCCAAGCCTGTAGCGTCGCCTGGGGTTGTTGTGGCCCAAGTGCAGGACCCAGCATTTGGCCTTGTTGAAACTCATCCCATTGGCTTCAGCCCAGCTCTCCAGCTTGTCTAGATCCCTCTGTATGGCCTCGCTACCCCCAGGCAGATCCACACTTCCAGCCAATTTGGTGTCATCTGCGAATTTACTGAGGGTGCACTCGATCTCATACCCATTACTGAAAAAGACACCAGTTCCATTTTTACCATTACTAAAAGGCTTGCCTCAATTTCTCCTCTATTTATCAAGCATAAGTGTAGCATTTGTAGAAGTGACTATAGGCTCAATAGCACAGAAACAACTCTCAAAGACCTTTTTTTCTTTTTGTAAGTTAGCCCCCAATACTCCAATAATTTTTGATGAATCTGTTAAGCATCCCTTCACTATGATAGAACCACCATTCATACCAAGTCATACTTGCAGTCCTGTTGCTTTCATGAAGTACATGGGCATTCCTAAAAAGGGCAAGCCTTTTTTTTTTTTTTTAAAGTACGCTCAGCTTTTTCAGCTTCTTGTTCCTTAAGCTCCTTGCTTAAGACTTACAATACACGATGCACAAGTTGAATTTTTGGTATTCTTCCTGGCATAGCTGAGGCACAGTTGGGACTCCCCTCCCACACAGATTCCTGGTCTCAGTTCAGTGTGGGCTCCTCTGGATCTTGACAGTATTTGGGATGCTTTTTGAGGAAGGGGCCAAATGATATGACTCAAATGCGGTTGTAAGCTACCATTGTGAGAACAAAGGCTACTTAAACTTGTTGAGAAGATGGAACTTTCACAGTATGCTTCATATCTATATCCCACTGGTGTATACAGGTGCAAAATTAATTTATTGCTTGTGAAAGTAATAGTTCACTCTGACAGAAATAAGAGAACTTGAGCAAACCTGCTACTGTGGAGTTCTGGTATCAGACCTGAACTACTCTTGTGCAGTGAAAGTTAACAATGACAAAATGAAGAGATCTTGTAGAACTTGTCCATTAATAACATGATGTATCAAATAAACTCCTTTATTTTCAACAAGGATTCTTGCTCATTAGTCTGGGGGGAGTTCGCCAATAATACTCTATCAAAACTTATTGTTTTAGTTCATATTCTTGATTGTTTACTTTTGTTGGCAATACTGTTAAATCAGCTGCCTGGTAGACAGTAGTAATTCCTAAGATTTCAGTAAAGAAAACTTTAGTGTTTGGATCAAGTATTTCTGATATTCAGTACTGAATAGGCTATTACATACGGCTAATCTGTACAAGCTGTGTGGAAACAGAAAGCCATTTCATGTAATTTGTGTTGACTAAAGAATTCCCTGCGCATTCTGGATGGAGCACTCTTGTTTGTACTGAAAAACTTTGGTTCACTCGCAAGCAAAAAGAAACAATCACATACCTCTTACCTCCATTCCCAGAGACTTTGTTTCTACATCTACCAAGCAAATGATCAAGTAATTGAACTCATGTTCATCAGAGATAACAGGGAGATTATTCAAATTTTACAAATGATTTTGTCAGTATGACAAGGAACACGTTCTTTTCTTGTCAACACTCAAGTTAGAGAACAGTCCTTTCATTTTCTAAGCCAAATGTAACAAGGGATGACTGTGACAATATTTTGATTTTACCTTAGCATCTTCTGGACTTCTGAAGTTAATAATTTTTCCAAATTCTTTGGCATGGAACACAGACTTTACTCGTTCCTTTAAAAAGAAAAAAAAAGGAATGATCAGTTGTTTTCTTCAAAATCAGTAGGACAAGAAAGAATGGTTTTAAATTAAAAGAGCGAAATTAGATTACAAGTCAGCGGGAAGGTTTTCACATAGAAGGCAGTGAGGTGCTGGAACAAGACGACCTGAGAATTGCTGCATGTCTCACCTCCTGAGGTGTTCAAGACCAGGCTGGATGCAGCATGACCTTGAGAATTTCTGCATGCCTCACCTCCAGAGGTGTTCAAGACCAGGCTGGACACAGCCCTGGGCAGTCTGATCTAATTGGGAGGTTGGATCATTTTTGAGGTCCCTTCCAATTGCTTAATGAAAATAGGTAAGAACTCCTCACCAGTTATTTAACACAAAGGCAGATATGGTTCAGACAGTACCATGTGCCTCTTACACGAATCTGAGTGTGTGTCACATCTTATGCACACACCCTGAAAACTTTATTTTCTGCATAAAGACATAATAGACAGGAACTGTCCACTGGTAACAAACTTCTTTATGCCGTGGAGCCACCAAAGGTTTACCAGGGAAATAAGGGTTTTGCTTGTTTCAAAGAAAAGCATGAAATTTGGAAATGTTAGACAGACTGGCATATGTTAGCTAGAATATACCTGAGACTGAAGAAACAATTTCAGCTGCAAACACCAAGTCAGCATTTTGCTTAAAAATAGCCAGAAAATCGTAACGTAAAGGTTGCCAACACCACGTTGAGACACCTTTGTCTAAGTACACCTCAACTTGGCAAGAGATCAGGAATTCAGTTTTACAAATAAGCACTAAAAGGAAACAAAACGCAATCAGGTTAACATACCTTTGCTTCAATGCGTAATCTCCTGCCATCAACAATGAATGGTTCTTTTGTAAATTCGTCATAAGTGTATTGCCACTCACATGTCAACTGTCCAAATGTCCCTTTTGTCACAAATAAGACACCACTAGGGAAAAAAAAAAAAAAAGAAAATAAACTCATACATTAAAAATGAACGTGAAAAATATCTGAAGTTATCAAGTTAACTCTAAATCTAGAGGCATCCTATATTTGTTCTGAAACATGTCATGTCTAATCAGATGTGACAGCTACGCAGGATTGTTTCTGAAAGTCTGAATTTTGAATGCTCTCTCTTAAATGAGTTTCACAGCAAAAGCAAAACAATATTTCTAGCTGTGTTTCTGCAAAAAGTTACAGACTTAATTTATGAAGGATACTTGATGCTTAACCATTAAACATACATTGCTTACCCTCTGTTCCTAGATTTTCCTTCATTATGCCAACATCTAAGAGAATCTCTTAGATTAATTCCACTGACCACAGCGTTATCAGATTTATTATCAATCTTGCTAAGCTACAGAAATCACAAAACCAGCAGTCTTTTAGTCTCCTTAAATAGGAAGGTTATCATGACACTCAAATAACATACTCTCATGCTGAACAGTGCTGCTGTGAAAGTGATTAACAAAAAGCACACTGAGTATGCCTTCCCCAGTACTCTATCCATATACGTAATGACCCATGTCAAAGCAATGTTACTGATTAAGAATTATTAGGACATGCACATTTTTGATGATAGAGGTTTACTTCTTACTCACAGTCAAAACTGCTTACCTCTTTGTCACCATTAACAGATCTGTACTGTTGACCATAGCATGTGCAATATATCTGAGTTTTGCAAATCTTCCATTTTCAATTTTCTAAGAGACAAAATTTTATAGCGTGAGTATGCAAGTATAAACTGATGTGTTTATTATTTGCTTAAAATGTATTATGTCCCAGAAGAATAAGCTGTAACAGCATTGCCACATACTTTTAAGTAAAAGGCTTCATTTATTACTCGGAATATGGCTCACAGATCTGTGACAGCTAAGAATTACACTATGCAGAATTATTTGGTCCTTAGAAACGCAAATATGCAAACAGAAATCAATCCTAGCAAGAAGTGGCAAGGAACAGTGTAATTGTTACATGTTGTTAGCACACTCCAAACTATCGCCCATACAATTCAAAGACAATGCAAGAAGTAGGTATAGTTAAGATGTACCTAAGGAGACTCATTTTTTGATTTTTGTGAGGACTGAACTCCGAAACATTGGAGTCATTAACCCTGGGTTCAATCCATACTTGACTCTACAAAATCCTACTTGCCATACATACAATGAAACCCAATATGCATTTGAGGTAACACTTATCACTTCCATCTATTCTTTCATTTCCCCCTGAACTTGCTTAATTTAAAAAACAAATAAATGAACAAAATAACCCCACAATGGCTGTGAATATTGTAGCTGAATATTCCTTACTAGGCAACAAATTTACAACACAGTGACAGCAGATTAGTGGCTTGGGTTTTGTTTTTTTAAACAGACTCTGCCATTTTAACAGAACTCGGCAAACAAAAGAGTTCTGACTTTCCAGGCAAGTACTGATCAGGTTATTGATCACATTAAGATCAGTGCATCTTGTCTGAGAGAAACAACATCCTCAACTGCTTGTCTGCTTTCCATATGTTATATTGGATGTAAAAATAGATCAGTATAAACAAGTATAATTTAATAAACAGCCAACTGTAAGCATGCTGAAAACATAGGTTAGCTGTCACAATAGTTAAAATGCCAGAACACTTAACGATTATTCTTTACCAATGACAAATATTAAAGGCACTTAACTAAGGCTACACTAAGACTGGAAATCTGACAGCACAGATAACTCCACTTGCCTAGTTTTCTAAAAATGATGCCTTCCCTCAAAGATGCTGAATCTTTCATTACTGAAATACGAGAACATTTGAATAACAGGTTCCCAAAATAGATCTTTCCAGAACGAACATGAACAGCGAATCAAAATTGAGATTATTTTCCTATCCCCATGCATGCTGGGCTGCAAAATCATGACTATTGATCATGATTTTGTGCCTCCCTTTTTTAGTCACTGCACAAGTTCATTAGTGTTAGCATCAAGGTCAGGGAAAATACATAAAAATGAATGGCATAATAAATGTAGAATTAAGAGCTTAGTAAATTGGAAATTTATATTTTATTTTTTCTCTTCTAGAAAGATGTTTGAAAACTCTTTAGTGAGGCTATGTATGCCTAGTTTTGTCACCAGAGGATTCAAGTTTTTTCCTGCATCTTATATGATGTAGAAGCTTGGACCACTAAGTAATTAAAAAATTGTCTCACAAGGCAGTTCCTATGTTATTCCAGCAATGCAGAAAGAGAAAGGATAATTGAACTGAGGCAGTGGCATTTAAACTTGTAACAGTCGCAGCACGTATTCTGAATGTTGGCCAGCAAGTTCTCTTGCTGGTCTCTTGATCAGTATCTCTCTTCTACTAACAGCAGTTACAGAGGAGAAGCATTTAGAAATTTAGTCTCATCATGATGAAGAGGATCTCCAGTCTTTCTCTCGCATCAAAACAAGACTTCCTTAATTTTCATGTAGCATTGGAATAAGTCCTGACTTGGACTAATGAGAACCAAGTTACCTCTTTTTGACTTCTCACTACCTTTCTAGGCAATTTTTGACAAGTCATGTTGCTCCACTGTAACTCATTCAGTTTACTGATAATGTACTGAGAATTACGATTTATGTAAATGCAGTTCTTAAGCATCACAGAGGTTGAAATCCTACAAGGTGATTATACGTAGGTCCCAAAAATTCCATAGAAACTACTAAAATTCACAAAGCAGTGACTCTCAGTGCTGAAATATTGTTAGCATGTGGTGCACAAAGCTATTTAGATAGCTGAACTGAGATTAAACTACTACTTATTGTTAGCTGTAAGTCATGGACCATAAATTCACATTATCTATTTTCCATAGTTTTGTAGACAGCCGATGTTAACTGGGAAATTAACACAGGACAAGTGTTCTGCAACTACAAAATATGCATCTATACCAATGCCTATGGTTACTTAGGGTAGTTCATTTTCTACCTTTTTTCTTTTTTTGCAAATCTCTTTTCATATTAGATGTGCACCCATCCATCATGAAATATACCATAGAAGGATAGACCAATCTACTGCTGATAATTCTCACAGAAAAAGCAGTACTATGCTCTGCCTGCCAAATAGCTGATAGAACTGAAGCATACAAGAGTATAAAATTTATCTCTCTAAAAACGTATAAATGAATTTTAATTTCACTGTACCTAGCTCTTAATTATCTCATACCAACTGTTTGATGTTGCAAAACTACAAAACATTGGTTAATCACTGTTCAATATCAGTTGCACTACTATAAGAATCAAAACCTGATTTTTAAAACAAAACTTCCATGCTTCAGTTTAAGAAATATTGAATACTATGAATGTTCTGATTCATGAGTCCACTTTGAAATTAAATGAAACAGTTGAAAAAGGGCACTCGAGCAGCTGTAAAATGCACAGCAATAAAAGCATAAATGCACTCTTTAGAAAATTATTCTTACCTGCAATTCAGATAATTAGATATCTCTGCAATAAACTAGTAAGTAGTAAATTTGATCATCTGTGCAGGGGAATGGAAATATGCCCAGTGTCTACAAGTGGCATCTCTGAGTTTAGAAAGACTCTAAACCACAGTACATGCCTTTAATTCACTGGAAAAGAAGCACAGAGGCCTTTGATTATGTTAGAAATGAGAAGAAAAGAGAAAAAAGTAAGCAGGGGAACAAGATTTAAAATCTATGACACTTCTATTATAGCTCTGCAAAACGTAGTAGCAGTATGTGAGAAAAAAAGTTGCAATGTCTGACATCATTTTTTAACTCCTCAACTGAACAAAGTTTGTAAAAAGTTTGTAAAGCCTTTCTACTTAAAAAGTAGTTATGCATATGTTACCCAATCCTACTGATGTTCAGATCAACTTTATTTTTTACTAGGTTTTTAGATTGCCAGTCCCTCACTGTACTGAGTCCAGCTGCGATTCCAGAGAAGGCAACAGGAATCCCAGGGAGAGGGAGGGCAGTTGCCTTAATACCCCATTCCCTTTCCCTTTTTTCTCCCAGCTTTCATTCCTGAGCACAGTGTATGATGTTGTGCAGTCTCTTTTTGATCAGTTTGGGTCAGCTGTCTTGGCTGCATTCCCTCCCAGCCTCTTGTGCATTTCATGGTGGGACAACATGAGAAATCGATAAGACTTTGTCAAAGACTTTCTTTGACACTGCAAGTGCAGGTCAGGAAGAACTAAAACATCAACACTTTTGATCACAAATCCAAAACATAGCATCTTGTGAACTACACAAGAATATAAAGATATAAATAATTCTACACAAAACACTTGAGTAGAGAAAAAAGCTTGGTTGTATTTTTGCTAGAGACTTCAATGTCGACTTCATCTTTCAGCTCGTCATAAACTGACTTCAGAAGTTGCAGAATTACCATTTTCAGAAGGCTAGCTTGATATGACTATATATCCAATATTCCCCATAGATATATTAGGTCTAAGCGGCATTTAGGTTATTTGTTAGATTTAGCTTAATTGTCTGAAGAAAGGAGAAAAGTTGTTAACCGAGACAACACAGAATAAAAGCATTCATTTTTCTGTGTGCAGAATTCTCTCCTCATCCTTTATTAATGAGAACTAAAATTAATCTATTATCTTCTCATTCCAGCTGTCTGCTGTCTACAATGCCTCTCTACTGAAAAACAAACAACAAAGCTGAGGCTTCTGTACAAGATCTATTACCTGTAAACTTTAAGATTCCACTGAGGCATGCTGAGCATTAACCCAGAGCTCAGTGTGCTTCTCTTACGAGAAATCTTTGGTCAAGGTTAACATTTTCCCCTAAGGCAGGATACAACAAATCAGGACAGTATCTCTCTTTTAGGAATGTTTCCTTCACAACAGAAATTTAATTTGTCTATGTAAACAGAATATCTTAGCATTCTAATCAAAAACTGACCAGGAGATTTCTTTTCATGCACTGAGCAGAGAAACCATGCCAATCCATGAGTTCACTTTGATGACTGCATCCAAATGTTTTTCATGCTTTCTGCCAACACAACCCAAGTCCTTCAGTATGTAGCATCTGAAGCACTTGAATGGTTCACCTGGTAATCAGGGAAAAGGACTGCAGTTCTCTGCGTTTTCTGACAGCCAACAAGGTTGTTTATACTTTGCTTAGGACACTTCAATTTCCGCCATATGTACTGCATATACATATATACATATATACATATATATATACATATATATATATATATATATGAAGCGCACACATACTTTTATTTTAGCTTGTGATTGAAGCATAAGCCACACAAGCTTCCATGTTATTTGTAAAGAACTAGTATTAGCTTCAGTCTCAAGCAGCTTGTAAGTATATACTTATCTTATACTTAAGTATAACTCATCTGACTGGGGATGGGTAATGATTACATGATTGTATTTAAGCTTTGTATGTATAGGTGGGTAAAGTTTCTCTTTAGATTAAAAGGCTTTCCTAGAAAGGAAGTAAATGACAGGTCTTACTCAACTATGGGATTGCACGATGGCAGATGCCTGGGAAGGTTCAGGACAATGTAGGGAAAAAATAAGTTATTTTCAACCTCGGGAAGTATTTCTGCCTATAAGTTTAAGAAATAAAATCTCAGTTTTAGGGTACCAATCTACTAGAGGAAATGGATATTTTTATTTGATGCAAACTTAAGGCCAATAGACATGACGGAAAGAGAATAAAGGAGTATGACACTCTTCCACCCCTTGACTGTTCTTTTTTGGCAGATTGGGCTTTGAATACTAAGATGTGTTTGGAGTCTTCAATAACAGTACTGGAATTCAGATTCACAGAATTACAAACTGGCTGTGGTCAGTCCAAATCCTCCTGGTCAAACAGGGCCAGGTGGCTCTTGGAAATCTCCAAGAAAGGAGAAATGTGCAAATACTCCACCCCCACCCAAGGACATGAGTTCAGAACAGAGAGAAATGTAATTCTAATATAATAAGTGATACAGTTTGCTGTGTTATGTATTTTCCATATATATATATATATATATGTATATAATATATATATGTATGTGTATACACACACATTGCTTAAGACAGAAAAAAACTTCTACAAAACACTTGCTTTCATTTAAATAAAGTTTTTGTAGTTATTTCAAAAATACAACTAAACTCTATGAAGGAAACAAAATAATTAAAAGTATATAATCATGATTTACTAGCTTTTTTTTTTTTTTTTGTAATAGATTCTAAATTTTGCAATTCACACTAAGTTTAATTTTCACATTCTGTAATGATTTATTTGTAGTAGTCTATATTTAGAAAAGCTAAAATGGTCAGCTTGAGATGGGAAGTGCATAATCTCTAAAAACCAAGTTCTTTTTTGGGAGGGATGTTTCTTCTGTCAGAAATGTTAATCTTATGGTGTTCTGAAATGCAGAAAAATGTTTTGTTATAAAACTGACATGTGCTATTTTGTTAGACAGATCACTAATGAAGACATAATTTTACAGGATATAAGAAGAAAGAGCTCTAAAAATCTGAGAAGGAAGAAGGAAACTTTAGATAATATATTTAAGTTACTAAACTCCAGTAAAGTTACTAAAAGGCGTCAGTAACCATTCCAGAAATTTGAGCCTAGAAATGTCCTCAACTTTTTGTCATGACATGGTTTTTTTCAAGATTGAAGATAATTTCCAACATTCTTCAAGCATTTATATTTCTGATATCCTCTGATACCTAAAAAATTCCCAAACTTTCCAACAGTGTTTCAGTCAGTAACACAGTCTTTAATCTATTTCTTCATAACTTTGTGATGCTACTATTACAAACTAAATAGATATACAATATAAATAGTGATCTTAAGCATCAGTAGCTTAAAATAAAAAAACCTCTCAAGTAGAGTTTTGCCTCCTTGGATCAAGGAGATTACAGGTAAATGTATTTCTTGGCCCACTGCACAAGAATCAGCAGACTTTAAAGGCACAGAGACAGAATAAACACACTTAAAAGGTTTTAATAATTCTTTCCTCAGAATTTTGACAGCTAAAAGATGACAATGAAGCACAAGACAGCATTGAATAAATTTGAAATCATCATAGAAGCTCTTTTGCTTGAGAGCAGTTTTAATTCTTCAGATTTAGCTGAAGAGTTCTTTCTTGTTATGGTAATTACAGTTATAGAAATATCTTTTGCAAGGCACCTTTAAAATTCAACACAAAAATATAATTTTGAACAAATGAACAAATCACATACAAAAAAAAAAAAAAAAAGAAAAAAAAAAAAGGAAAAGCCTTCCAGTGAATTCAAAATAAAACAATTCTAGAGAAACAAGTAGTGCTGTTCTTTAGATTTTACAATGCAAAGTTGTTCGGTGTTCTTATTTAGTGCTCTTCTATCTAGCTAAATAATATTCAAAGGCATCTACTTTCTTCTTATTTATGCTTTTATGCACAAAGCCTTATAAAATACAGCCATTTTCTGAAGCTATCACTGATTTTACATAGGGGTTTTCACTTTTTATTAGTGTTGCTATGAAAGGAACAAAGACATTAAATTTATAACCAAATCACTTAAGGTTACAATTTAAAACAACTATAATCAAACCCTTATATTTCATACATCTGAGGATTCCACATGACACATAACTTAAGCACTTAAGAGTTATGGTAAAACAAATGATGAATAGAAGTATAAAAGCATAAGTTAAATGTCACTTTCAAAGTAGATGCATTTTGTTTTTAAATACTTTTGTGGCTACTGTTTAGTCATAATCTAGTTTCCGGAAACATAAACTGTGATGCTGGAACAGAGCAGATGAATCCGTTTTAGAATAGTTTAGATGTGTTTATTGTTCAGAAGAAAAGCAGACAAAATAGTTTTGAAATATGAAATAAATAGAATTTTAACCAAACAGTATTATAATACTGACTATACAATACTGACTGTACAACTCAATGAAGTATTACTAAGCATATTTATGATCCTCTACCAAGTTGTAAATAAGAACACAAAAATATTAAATACATATTGTAGAAACACGTGGAAATAAAAGCTAAGTAGTGATATTACCACATAATTATAACTTTCAGCATGATTTTCACCTAATATCCGGTTATATATAACAATAAAAATTTCTAGACGTAGATTTTTTAATATATATTTATATATGCAATTTGCGTAGCACTCATCATCATACACTTTATTTAAGTTTCCTCCTGTCCCCCCACTTTTTTTTTTCCCCCTCACAGTTTTAGAAGGAAGTTAGTATCAGTCAACCCTGATTGCTCAGTGGGAATTGTAGCAACAACATTTAATACTGAATGATCAAAAGAATAAGACAAAGGCCATTTGTATCTATTACAGTACATATTATCCTAACTGTCATCATCATCATCACTGCTATTGTGAGTCTTAGTCCATTCCCTGTAGGCCTGTCTTTTCTGAAAGCATGACAAGAGAAGAAGAAAGCAGTATTAGTTTAGATTGATTTGTTTGGCTGGAATTGTTTTTTAATTTAAGCAAAATAATAAGACAGTCATTCTGAATTGACAGTACATGGCAAAGTACAAGCATGTTGAATTGCCTCATATATTCTATTCATTTTGGTCAGCATTTACAATCACTAAAAGGAGTTTTATTCGGATTTAACATGATATTATGTTGAAAACACTACTGCACATTAAGTGCACTACCAATGCAGATCTACATGCAAAAAATAAATAAAAGGGATGGGGTTACTACTCTTTTTCCTCATAACAAGACATTATGCTATCGAAAATGTTGCGTACAGGGTGGTTTGTAACACAGTCTCATGCAGGAAAGAGGCACATCTCTCGAATAAAAAAATGTTAAGAATCAAAAATCCTGGTTGAAGAGAAATAGGATAAAGGATTGAATACAAATTCTATGCCACAAAATCGTCAGTAGTAAATTATAACATGAAACACTGAAATTTTTAAATTTTAGTTACTTTCAATGGTGGCTGCCATCACAAAATTTGACGAGCTTATTAGTTACGCGCTTGTAAGATGGATAATAAAGGTAGTACTAATGTACTCGACAATACAACAGAGAAAAACTGGCATTACATATGACATTGCAGAATTTCTTGAAAGTTCCTTAAAAAAAGAAAAACCAAATGCAAACATGTAAAAAAGATTAAGAAAAAGTAAAAATAATGAGATGTCTTTACAAATATTTCTATGTTAGAGCTGAATCTGTTAGCCTGTTAGCATTTGTTTTAATGATCAACTTTTAAACAGAAAATCAGATGTTTTTTGAAGTCCCTTCTCTTGACAGAAAGAAGAGGAACATTAACAACCTTACACTGTTCATTAGTGGTAGCTTCCAGCTACACTATTCTTAAGGTATTGCTTTTACATGCTGCTTTCAGTTACTTCTCAAAATCTAAAAAGCCCCAAAGTCAACTCAATTCTTATCTAAATCTCCCTAGAGATTATTTTTGTACGACTGCACCAAAATTTGCACAGTGACAATCCTTCAGTTATTTAAAAATAAATGTATTGGAAAAAATCTATATATATATTAGATATAAATTATATTATTAAAAATAAATATAAACTGGAGATGCTTACATCTCCAGTTTCCATTAATGCAGTTTCTAAATACTTCCTTATCACTTACATGCAAGTATTTTTACAATGCGATTTTATTTATAACAGAGGAAAAAAACATAAACTTTGTGTGCTGCATAATAATGGAAATTCTTTTCACTTTTACATCTAGGTCAAATTTGCTTCAGTGGTATCTGAATGAAAGAATAACTTCTTAAACCATTGCTCAGCATGTTCTTCATGCAAATAGTATTCCACTTCAAAAGTGTTTACATTCTTTTAATGGCTGTAAAGTGACATAAATGCAGCTATTTCAAGTACATTTATTAAGTATATTTAATATGTTATTTTGTATAAAACTGTGATGAAAAAGTCACCATTTAGAATTTGTATAACAAAGTGACAGAAAAATATATTTTATATTTATCCCTGCTATTTATCAAAAATAAAAGTTTAGGACAGCTTATTTAGTTATACATACAAAATATTTTCTTCTTTTAAAGTATTCCATATCTTTCACAAACCTCTACAGATACATTGGCATAAGTTATGATGTCTTTTTCAAAAGTTACATCATGGAAATTAAGTCACCACAATAGTCATAAATGTATGAAATTATATGGAACTTCCTTAACTACCAAATTATTGGGAAAGAGCGTGACAGGATTTTTATTTTTTTTTTTCCCTAAGGCTACTTCTAAAAAACACTTAGTTTAACATATTAAGAGTTAAATTTTATGCCATTTCTTCACCTGTAACATTTGACTTCCGGTTCCATCTCTTAATCTGTAAGGTCTAATAACACCATCTTCACCAAAGAAGCGAGGTGGGCGTAGGCTTACCACATCTTCTGATGAATCTGCAACTCTGACAATAAATCAGCAAACTTAAGTTACATATCAGTATAGGTACTTAGCTATAATATTTAACCAAAGTGTCTATTTTATATTCAAAATATTGTAAATTCATGTACAACAGCTGTTGTTGTCTGTATAGACATTTGACGCATAAACAGAAAATAACCACTCTGTGAAATAATTAAAAGGTTTCTAATTAATAAAATCTACTTCAGAGAATGACTTCTAGAACATGAGATAACTCAAAGCAGAACACAACTGGAATAATTCATAGAAAAAGAGAACAGTTGAGGTTGGAGGGGAACTGTGGAAGTTATGTAACCCACTCCCCTTCTCAAGAAGGGACACACAGAACAGGATGCCCAGTACCACAGCCAGGCAAGCCTTTGGAGATCACCAAGAATGGAGACTCCACAACATCTCTGATCAATCTATGCCAATACTTCATCTCCCACACAAAGAAGTATCTCCTGATGTCAGACAAAATTGTTTTCTAGTTTGTGCCCATTGCCTTTGGTCCTGTCACTGGACACCACTGAACAGAACTAGGTTCTGTCTTCTTGGTACTCTCCTTTCAGGTATTTACAGATATTGATAAGATCATTCCACTAGTCCTTCTGTTCTTCAGGCTGAACAATCCTAGCTCCATCAGTCTTTCCTCAGAGGAGAAATTCTGCAGTTCCTTCATCATCTCTGTGGCCCTTCGCTGGATTTTCTCTGTGAGTCACTTATAGCAAGTAGCAAAGATGACACAGCACTTCAGGTATGGTCTTCTCAGTTGAGGGAAAATCACGTCCTTTTACCTGCTGGCAAATACTCTTCTTAATGCAGCTCAGTATGCCATTAGCCTATTTTGCTGCAAGGGCACCTTGATGGCTCGCATTCAGTTTGGTATCCACTTGGACTCCATTGGGCATTTACTGCAAAGCTACTTCCCATCTGAGTGGTCTAGCATGTACTGGTGCCTGAGACTCTTCCGCTCAAGTTGCAAGACTTTCCACTTCCTGAACTTCAGGAGGTTCCTATCAGCCAACTTCGCCAGCCTACCGAGGGCCCTCTGGATGGTAGCAGACTCTCTGATCAATCAGACACACATCCCGATTTTGTGTTATCCAAATGTACCGAGTGCACTCAGTCTCACCATGCAGATCATTAATGAAGACATGAAATGTGACTGCACCCTGTATGACCCCCAGGGTACCTTTATTCATTGCTGGCCTCCAAGTAGACTGTATCACTCACCACTACCATCTGGGTCATTCAGCATAGTTTCTTCCCACCTTAATGCCTGAGTATCCAACCCATAATGCAAAAGCTTCTTGGTGGGCAGTGGTGCCAAAGGCCTTAGTTAAGTCAAGGAAGATAATGCTCTCCTCTCATCGATTAGCCTAGTGCTTTCATCACAGAAGATTATCAGTTTGGTTATGCATGATTTTCTCTTCATGAACCCACACAGATTATTTTTGGAATTTTCTTATCTCTCGTAAGTCTGGAAATTGTTTCCAGTATGACTCCATCACCTTCCTAGGAGATGAGGTAAGATTGACTGACCTCACTACAGTTCGCCTGATACTTCTTCACACCTTTTTTGAAAACAGGACTGGTATTTGTTTTCCTCCATTCTTCAGACTTGTCTTAATCATCAGAATAGATGAAAGACTATCTAGAAATGCCTATAACAGTATCTGCCAGCTCCCTTAGCACTTGTGGGTGCATCCCACCAGGGTCCATAGGCTCATATATGTTCTGTTTGTTTTAAGAATTCCCTGATATGTTCCTCTTCCACTGAGATTCTTTCTTGCTCCAGCATTCGCCCTGGTCTGTGCGAAGTGGAATTCCTGAAGGCCAGTCTTGCTGCTAAAAACTGAGACAAAGAAGGTGTTTTGTTCATCAGTTTTTCACTGTCTTATAATCAGGTCTCTTTCTTCATTCAACATTTTGTCCACTTTTTCCCCTCATCTTCCTTTTACTGCATACATATTTATAGAAGTCTTTTTTTTTTGTCTTTTTTTTTTTTTTTTTTTTTTAAATACCCAGATTCAACACCATTTGGGCTTTAGTTTTCCCTAGATTTCATCCTGGATGCTTGGACAAGGCGTCTGTACTCCTCTCGATTTACGTGTTTTTGCTTCCACCCACTATGTACTTGCTTTTCTTGTGTGCAAGTAATGTCAGGAGCAACTTGTTCATCTCTGTAGACTTCTGTCATTTTGCCTGACAGATTAACAATATAATTACTTAATTAGTGTCTGAGTATTCTATTTAAAAACTTGATGATTAAAGACAACCAAGCTTCTTGTGTTTTCTTTGCATTTCTCTACAAAGAAAGTCAAAGGGTAAAATACACAAGATACAGACAAATTTATGGTAGCAAAAATTAACAACTGTTATCAGCAGGATTTATGAAAAGCCCTCTCAAAACACATTCTCCAACTTACTTACAAATTGTAAATATGTTATCATAAGCCCATTTACAATAAAGTTGAAAGGTGGGCCCTTGTAAACCTAGTAAGGTCCAACAAAAAGTGCATAGCTTTTCACTTGGGTTGAAGTAATCCCAGGTATGTTGACAAACTGGGAGAAGTCCTTGTGAGTAGCCCTGCTGAGAAGGACTTACGAGTTCTGGCAAATGACAAACTCATCCTGGGTTCCATCAGAAGAGGGGTGACCACGAGGGTGAAAGAAGTGATTATCCCCCTCTACTCTGCCATTGTGAGACCCCAGACCCCAGCTGGTGTAGTGAGACCAAGCCTGGGGCTTCCATCACAGAAAAGATGTAGACCTTTTGCAGAGGGATCAGAGGAGGGCCACAGATGTGATCCAGAGCTTGGAGCACCACTCCTATAAAGGCTTAAGGAATTGGGCTTGTTCAATTTGGAAAAGATAATGCTGTGGTGAGACCTCATTGTGGCCTTCCAGTACTTAAAGGGAGTTTATAGACATGAGAGAAATCAAATGTTTATACGGGCTGAAAGTGACAGGACAAGGGCAAATAGTTTTAAACTAAAGAAAGGGAGATTTACATTAGATGTCAGTTTTTTTTACTGAGTGGTTCGTGAGGTTCTGGAACAGGTTGCTCAGAGGTGTTGTGGATTCCCCACCCCTAGAGGTGTTTAAGGTCAGGTTGGATGGGGCCCCAGGCAATCTGATCTAATACTTGATCTAGTAGCAGGCAACCCTCTCTCTGGCAGGGGTGTTGAAACTTGATGATCCTTGAGGTCTCTTCCAAACCAAGCCATTCTCTGATTCTGTGATTAAGGCTAATTATAAGGGAATGAGATTATCACATTATTCAGCATGCAATTCTGTCAGAGTTCTCAACTGTATCCTGGACTGCATCAAAAAAGTTGAGGAATGTGACTGTACCCCTTTAAGTCTGCCCTTGTAAGGCCCCATCTTCACTACTACGTTCAGGTCTGGGGCTCCCAGAAGAATAAACACATGGAGCCATTGGAAAAGGTCCAGAAGAAGCAATGAAGGTGATCAGAGGGCTGGAGCACATGTCCTACCTACAAAAACAGTCTGAGGAAGCTGTGCTCGTTCAGCAGGGAGATGAGGAGGCTCTGGTGAGACTGGCTTTTCAGTACTACAGCCTTAAACTGCAGTTGAGAATATATTAAGTTCGGAATGAAGGTGGTGATGCATGGGAACAGGTTGCCCAGAGAAGCTGTTGATACCCTTTATCCATGGATAGGATAGATTTTTCATCTGCATTAATATTCAAGATTTTAAAGAAACACTAACATAGTGGTCATACAAATAATCAACATACCCCACATTTTGATTCATGCCATATGCCATTCTTCATATTAATTTTACTTACTTTTTGATACCCTGAAATGTGCTGCTTGCCATGTCTATGATTCCTCCAGTAGGCCTAGCTACTGCTCCCACCAATCCTTTTCCAACACCTTTGAAAAAACCAGCTGCTCCTTCTTTCTGAGCTCCTAGAAGGATCAAGTTTAGCAAATTGTTAAGAAAAAAAGACCATTTTACAATATTATTTGTAATTACATTTGTTCTTATTTGATACGCAACTACAGTCACTCCCACATTTAAATTAGAAGTCAGTGAGAACAAAGTCTTGATAAATGCAAAATCTCATCAAATCTCAATATTTTGAATCATATGAAGATCTAAACTTACCTCTTATTGGTTTTGTAACTATCCCGGTTATGCCACTGACAAAACCCTACCAAAAAGAAATGAAAGAGTTGTGACAAATGTTTCCACATTGTACTTTTTATTCTTCTAACATTTTACTTATTACTTCTTCGATGAATAGTCAGAAAGTGTGTATTTTGTAGTATTCTAAAATCCACTCCAATTATCAGAATTAGAAGCACCTTCTTCGCCATTCTTATCATCTTGTCAATCCGCATATATTTTTCTTCAAAACTATCATTCAGTTGTGGCCATGTATTGGCAAACCAGAATTAAGTGGAACAGCTCTACAGAAATCTCTACATTTGCTATTTTTACCTCTATAAAATTCATTAAACTTTTTATCATTTTTTATTCTTACTGAAACTAATCCTTTTCCTCCACGAGTGATACCCTCTCTCAGACCAGTGGGCTGTTTATTCATGGCTTCTCTCCTTTTTTGCTGGTAATCCTCATCCATAGTTATTGCAGCAACACCTTTTGCCATAGCACCAGTGATTCTTGAAGCAGCACCTGCTAATCCACCTATGAGAAAAAAAACAACAACAATGTAAGTAAAATGCCACTGCAGCTTAGAAATACCTACGTTGCTTGCTACTGAGCATGCTGCTGTGATAATGTTAAAACCTACCAACAGCTCCCCCTACTAGTGCTTTAAGTCCTAGTGCCATTCCTTCTATAAATTCTTCAGGACCCTGGATGGCTCCCTGAGGAGGGAAAAAACAAGAGAGCATTTATGCTATTTATATAAGTTGCAGATGGTATATATACTTAAACCCCTATGTTTTTATTTTAATTTATATATATTTAACAGAGAGTAAATTAGATCTCTATTAAGTTCATTCATGCAGCTTTAAGTTCATTCATGCAGCATTAATTTACAGTAAGTACTGCAAGGAAAAGTCGATTGTGAATTAAGGGAAATAATTTGTTTTTATGTCACTTGAGCTTTTCAGTAACTTTCCCTAATACTTTCACTTTGATTTTTTCAACTCTAAATCTCACCTTAAAATCACAAACATTATTTGTATACCCAAATTTTCAATAGAATTTATATCTAGCAGTTTTTGCAACATTTCACAAAAAGCCTGAAGAGATTGTTACCTGATAAGGTTCATAGAAAAATGCTTCTACTCCTTCGGATAAGCCTCTTATGAATCCAAATGGATTGCCCAAGACATCAAGACCAAGAATAAGAACATACATCTGCTTAATAGCCTAAAACAAAAATGGACATTCAGTAAAAATATTTCAGAAAGTATACTAAAAGCATTAAGGTATTGCTGCTTATTCAAAAACACAGAAGATGAATTTAATATGAAGAACTCAACATTTGGAAAAGTAGGTACAGATGTTTTAAAAATGACTGTATGGTGAGAAAAACATACTAAAATTAGTCAAATAATTCTACTGCTTGCAAGTATTTCACAAATAATTGAGATTTTGAGATTTTCCAAAGCAAGCATATTACCCAGACTTCACTCATACTGTGCAGCTACAGGACAAAATTTGGTTGTATGCATAGTCTAAGAGAATTTTGTTCACAATGACTGCAGAACAGTGAGGTGTACCAGAGCTGCATTGTGCTTGCTTCCACTGCTGATTTCTGAGTTGCTTTGTTATGCACACTACTTTTCTTATTGTAAGTTATAATTTAGTCAAACATAATCACAGTTTAGTAACGTAACTTAGTTGCCTTAGTAAAGGCAAGAGAATCTAACTAATAATTTTTTATGTTTCTTATGTATTTAACCAATCTACAAACATACAAGACTGCAATCAGTTATTGATTTTCATAGAACCAAAGCACACAGTAACACTTCCAAAATATAAATTTACTGGAATGTTAAAATTTACTTAATTCCAACCTGTTTTGAGTAATGCTTTGTCACTGCTGATTGGAGCTGCTGTGTAGTACAGAAGTGATAACTGAGTTCAAAGAATGCCAACCTATTAAGAAAGGTTTTTTGAAAATCCATGTTATTCAGACCATAATACAATATAACATTGATTTATAATGTTGAACTGTTCTTAGAAGTAGTTATTACAGTAATATTTTGAACCTACTTAAAGACAACATCTTGCACATCTGTGAGGGAGGCACCTATGCTCTTCAGAAGGAGATTCAAGGACTGAAGTGGTATTAGTTCTCTCTTCCTTTCTTCTTTGTTACTATCTTCACCACCAGTACTGAGTGAAAAGCTTAAGTGTAACTAAACAATAAAAAGAAAGTTTAGAAATTAACATGAGTGTTTATTAGAAGTACCATATTTTGTATGACACTTCTAATTGTAACTGAATTCAGACTTAATAACACAAACATGCATATATCCTTTAGGACAATTAAAAAAAAACAATGAAATTTAAATCCAGCCTCATTAGCTGGAACTGCCTTTAAGAAAATAAGACCTCAAAACTGCTTAACCATGTTTTCAGATGAGGTCTCTGCAATCTTTTAGCTATAATTTATTGGCTATTTCCCAAACTGTTTTGTTTTCACAACTAATACACAACACTGAATTGGACAGAGAATGATAACATAGCATGATGCCCAAGCGGGAATACAAATAATTACTCATAAGAACAGAAACGTGTACAGCAAAAAGCAGTGCAGACCTGAACTAATCAAAATATTTGTTTCGCGGAAATCAAAGCGACATTCTTAAAACAGAAAAGACATTCAGGAAATTTGCTGAAAGGGCTAGATGGGGCCCTCTGCAGCTTTCACAATTAGACAAAAAAAGGTTATACACCCGCTCTGGATTCTCTGAAAAGAATACAATATCCAATTTGGCATAACAAAGCTTAACTATAGCTCATTTCAAATATACGTTGATCTAGCTTTGCACACTTTTTTTTTTTTTTCTCCAGAAATGGTGCTCTTTCTCAATCCACAGCACACTGCCTGCACATGAGAACCATAGCATTTTGCAAAAATAATTAATACAAAAGAATTACTGCACATGAAGAAATTTGTGTACAGAAAGGAAATAATGAATATTTTAATATTTATGAAGAGTTTCATATGCGTATACCACAAATACATCAGTGTTACCAGTAAAATCATTATTCCAGAACATTTTTATGTTGTTTCTGATTGCCTCAACATTTTCTCACTTTACAGAATGAATATTCTACAGGAGACAAAAAAATCCTTTAATTAGAGCATAAGCACAGATAATAATATGAAAAGTTTTACCTTAATTGGAGAGATATGGAAGTATTCATACAAGCTGATTTGTGATGTATCCATGGATGACACACTCATCAGTTCTTCCTGAAGAGATTCTACATCCTTTTTGAAAAGTTCCAGCTATGAATGCATTTTCAAAAGTAATATTACTTTAAAATGTAGAGTGTAAAACACAATAACATAATCTATCATGACTCCACTGTATTTATCTCAAGTTTTTTTATTACTACCCAAGCAAACCACCTTAAGTTTCATACAATTAAATCTTATTTCTGTTCTTCCTATATATAAAATCCTTGCATTCTCCCTGTATAATGATTCAACTATCTTCCACTGCCCATGGCTTTTCAGAAAGTATTAGAAATCTTTCTTGTACCTTATGCAATATGAAGATAAAGGAAATTTTACTCTATGCCTCAGGAAAAAAGCTTTATGTTAGTTTCAGGTGCAAGACTTGACCATTACTGTAAACACATAACATTACTTTTTTTAGTGTTTGTTGTTGTTGTCCTGTTGTTGTTTTTCTTCTTGTTTTGGTTCTGTTTATAAAAGCAAATTGAATGACTAGAAATTTTATATCTACTCATCTGCAAACAACAGAAGGATTCTACCTGTTGGACATTTGGTACATCAGTCTGTGTAAAAAATTCAACCAGCGCATTCAGAAAGCCAAGGTCTAATCTGAGATCCATCTCTTGAATCAGGACCTTAAAGTATCTACACATGAAACAAAAAACTATTATTAAATTGTGTGGTTTTTTTTCAAGTATTTTTCAAGTGAGGTGAGCAATAAAACTTAAACATCTACTTATACAACTTATTAAGACACTTTTTTTATTTGACAAGTTCATTACCAGTCATAAAATGTTTCTTGTGATGGGCAAGACAAATACATTTTCAGTAATCAGAATTATTTTAATAAAGTAGTGACATTTAACAGTATAGACAGCTTTTTCCCCAAATTGCTAAAAAGACAAAAAATCTACTTTAAAAGAATTAAGGAAATTCTTTGTTTATTCTGCATTGAAGTAAGTAAATAAGAAGGGCACAGTTTTCAGCTGTCCTAAGCACTCTTATCTGGATAAATTAGCTGGGGTAAAATTACCCTGACTGCATGTTGATTTTAACTTTTAAAGCTTGAGTAAACATGATAAGTGGCACAGAGATGGAACATGTAAAAATACTTACTTAATATGAGATATTTGTGAATGTCCTGCAGTTCTCATAACAATACTGACATCAGTAAATGGTTTTGGTGCTATGAAGTTGTAAAATAAAAAGAGATAAGCACAGATCTTTATGTGATAAACATAGCTTGCCATTTTTAACATGAAAATGTCATATATGTTCCAGATTTTTTCAATCCTGTGGAGTAGGATTATATAATGGATGCGACTGGGAAACAAAATCATGGAAAAGGTCAGGAACAGAAAGTCATAGGAAGAGAAGGATGAAATGGAATATCAAAATTCTATTTCACTTATCTCCAAAAATGTATCATTTCCACTTAAAAGCACTTAATAGCACTTAAATGCTAGCCATGGAATTAATTTTTTTTAGGGAATAAATTCCCTAGCCATGGAATAAAATTTTCAAACAATGATACAAAAATATAAATTAAAAAAGTCCTCATATTTTTGAACTCTAGCTCAAATTTGACTTTATTTAGGATAAATAACTGATATTTCATTAGCTTTGTGAACAAATTTGCAGACAGTCATTGTTGTATCAACTCAGAATCTCTCCTGTCATTACTCTGATGTTCCAGATGAGTTTGACCTAACTGAGTGAATGGAAGATTATAGCTCAGCACATAGTATACAGAGTTGGAGGTCTGTACTCCATACCATGGAGAAAATGGAATGCTACAAATTAAATATAGAAAGCACAATTTCTTAAGGAGCTGGTATATAATACGGTGCTTCACTTGGTGAATTTGAGTTTAGTCTAGCACTGATTTATGTTTTTTTCTCATTATTTTTGATAAGTCAACTAGGCCACTGGCTCAAATACTGCATACCAGCAAATAAAAAAAATAAGCTCTTTAAAAAGTTTGATTACTATGAACAATTTATTTTGGGCCACAGAAAAAACTGGGCTAATTAAGATGAAAGGTGAGTCTTATGAAAACTCACTGTCCCCTAAAAAAATCCAAATGTGAGTAATACAGAAAGAGTGTAATAGATTGACTATCATGAGGACTAGCAACTGTTTGAAGTTTTCTTCTTTCAAGAGGTAAAAGAGATAAGTACTTAGCTTTAGATTTGGTCTCAATGCAATTTCTGAAAGCTCAACACAGATTTAACTTACACCTTATGATCTCCAAGAACACTATTAGTGTCTCAGAAGCAGGTACTTTTAAAAGGTATTATATTAATGGGTGAAATAAGTTCATGTTATTATTGTGATTTTTAACTTTAGATGGCTTTATCTGTACTCTCTTTGCACAGAAAATTGCTTTCTGATCTGTAACATTAGTACTTGGATTCTTTATAGTCAGTAATCATACACAGTCTTCAGATGATAAAAGTGGCAGGGTTCACTTTGTTAAAAGTAAGTTAGCATAAGTAAAGATTATTTTAAACTAGAACTACAAACCTGAATCCAAGGTGATGGACTTTGGAGGTTTAATAGGATAGAACACAAAGGGAAATATGGCTCCAGGAATCTGGTTTTGAATCTAATAGGGGTAAGGACAGGACAAGGTGCAGCACATTAGCTTTTCAGTAGTGAAATATTTCACAAGTAGGACAAACACTAGAATTATGAACCACCAATTCAAAAGCAGGAGAAGAAGCCACCACAATAGTTCAAAATATTTCTACTGTCCAAATGAAACTATCCAAGCCAAATAAACTAGAAAAGGTGGAAAAGGTTCTCCTAGTTGGTGTTCATAAGCAGCCCCCCAAAATGTCGCTTATAAAAAATTGAACATATACCTTGCTGAAAATAGTCAATTATACCTAATTTTGAGTTGACTGTAAATAAAAGACACACACACAAAAAAAAAGCACAGAAGATGAACAGCAACTGCTTCTCCTCAAGTCATGAGTGACTTTTTTTTTTTTTTCCTTTGAAATGAAGTACTTCATTTCAAAGGCTGAGAAGCACTCAAGAACGTGAAAAATCTGGACAGTTCCAAAAATATATCTAACTTTACATAAAAAACTTACTTGTATCCTGTAAATTTGAATTCTGAAAGATTTCTGATGTGCTGATGAGCTGTATTCCACTTTTAAAGCTGGCAAGTAATTCCTTCTGATAGGAATCTCATTGGGTTGTTGAATCTTCATGTCATTTCCAGTAGGAGTTAAACACACCTATCACAAAATTAAGAAAAAGTTGTTATTCTACATGATATAAAAGAGGGCTTTTTATAACAGACTTCAAATTAACAGTTTCCGCTAACATTTAAATGAAAGCTTAAGGATAAAATCTTTGAAATTTAACAATTAGACAACACAAGCAAAACAACATAAGGAATCTGTACATTTCGTTATCAAGAGAATGTTTAGCTTTTTTGAACATGGCTTTCCAGAGGTCTATGACCAAGACAGAAACTGAACGAACTACATTCATTTAACTACTACGCTGTTCTAATGAGTATGTGGAATTAATCTATAGACAAGAAAAGCAGCATGCAGAGTACAAAATGCTTTTACTTCTCATAATTATTTCAGGAATATGTATTTTTTTAGTATTTATGTGGTTGAATGGCACTGCTGAATTTTGTGTGACTACAAGATATCACAGTCAGATAAAACACAAGACTTTGCGTCAAAACAATCTCCCAGTCTCAAACTAACATCCTTCTTCTCTCTTGATATGACATAACATATTGTAGCTTTGTGCATATTTAGTCCCATGATCTGTAAAAACATTATAATTCAATTTCAAAATTAGAGGCAAACAAAATCAGGCTTTCAGCAAGCTTTTATATATTTATGGATTATATATTTTTTTCTAGACAGCAATGATTTTTTTTTTCTAGGCACAAATATAGAAATGAAATTTTAAATGGATTGTGTAAACTAATCATCTCCTAATTTTCACTGTTTTTCAGAGACTACAAAATAATAAATGATCTGTATACACCCATACATTCCTGTATACACCGATAAGAAATAAATTTATAGAATGATTAGTATTACCAAAACATTTGGTTCCAATTCAACAGTCTTATTTTCTGATGGAGTTAGCTCACTATATTCTTTGAATTCTTGTTCTAGCTTATCTGTTTGCTTAACACTCAACGGTTTCCATCTAGACTTCTTTTTGGGTTTCGTCTCCCAGACCACATCAGAACTTTGAAAAACAAACAAAAGACCAAGAGAAAATAGTTAGCTAGTTCAACACAAGTATTATGTATCTAATTACGGCATTTAATAGGTAATTACTACATAATGAGGAATAAAGCCATAAAGCACTAGTGTGGTAAATAAAAATAAATCACCCACTGCATTCTTGATAGTAAGTGGAAGTTACTGTTTCTAATGCAACTGAAGAAAAGTTAACAGAGTTATTTTTAGTGAGCTTTTGCATGTCAGAAACCTTTCTCAAGAAGACCGAGTTTCAATAGTGCTGACATCCAAAATCATACAAACTCAATGCAGGATTCCACACATACTCCTCTGTACCTTGTGGCACAGCTGAATTTACTACAATTTGAGAGTTTTTCAAGTCTACAGGAAGTGTCTGATAAAGTGCCACTTATTTTTGACATTCTATTCACTAAATCAGTAGAGTTCATTTCAGTTTGTACATTTACTTTACTGATTTGATCCCTTAGGGTTTTCAGTTCTCGTTATTGTTGTTTATGTGTGTGTGTATGCTTTTCTTTTAATGGTATACAAAATCAGGAGTTTTTCTTTTATTCTTTCTTATTTTTATTATTAATGAAACAACATCATTTATCATCTTTAAATGGTGCCAGATTATTTTCTGCTTTGTTATACTGCTTCTACGAGAAGCTCTTACATATGATTTATCTTACAGTCCAATGCAATACATGATATAGGACACAAAGTGAGAACTATCAGCCAAGTGGAAGATATTTTTTCTTTACACAAGTTATTACAGTTCATATATACACAGCTGATCAGATGCAGCTCCCTATAATCCAGTTTGTTTTAGCTGCATTTGTGTTCACACCCATCAGTAACAGAATGATCTTAAAGTAAAGGTGATCTTAAAGAAGAGGGCAAAATTACCACAATAGCTGATTTGTTCATTGGGGTTGTTTTATTTTTGTTGTTCTTAAGTTTGTTTTCCCTTTCTTTTTCCAAGTGTTTCTGCAAATTAGATACACTGTCTACTGCAGTATTTTTGCAAGACACTTATGAATGGTAAATTTCCAAGTAACAGTCTTTTTGTGTGGGTATTTTTCTCCAAGGATTTATCTTTTTTCTTGGGAACTGCTTTCAGAAGTTTGATACCAACAAAAAAATAGTACCAATCTGTAGCAGTGCTAGATTCCTGAGTACAAATGACCTGTTCCTAAAAACACTGATTCACTGAAATATCTACTTTGAATTTGGACATTTAGCTGTCACTTTTAAAACAGTTATTTGCACTGTCTAGATAATCTTCTGAGCTCAGCTTCTCAAGTGAAGAAAATTCTACTCATCACTCTCAGGAATGGCAAAGGAGGTTATGTGAGGTATACAGATACTTCAACTTTCTGCTTGTTTTGCAGCACAGTACAAAGAATTAAGAGAGAAAAAAAAAAAGGAAAGGAAAAAAGAATCAGCAGCATGTTTCTGTAACAAAGTTAGAAAAGTTAGTTATGTTTTTTGTACATTACCTTGTAATTCCTATGTATGACACCTCCTGCCTTGTATAATTATTAACCAATGAAATTCCAACATCTTGTAAAGACAGAATAATTTCTTGTTCTGCTAGTTCTGCCTGTACACTTTCATAAGCCAATTTAAATACATTCTTGTCTTCAGTAATTAGGACAATACGCTGCAGACCTTCAAAAAATGACACTAAATAGACCACCTTTCTACAGTCCAGGCTGAGTACTTCTATTTTGTCCTGCAAACAAGAGAAGAAAAGTTTTTACAAATCTATTCATGAATAAGCAAATGCAAGCCTTAACAACAAGAATACAAACACGGGAGACCATTTTAAAAGGTACAGGAAAATAAGGTTTTTAAATAGAAAGTTATATTGTAGTCTCTTTCTCACATGCAGTCTGGCAAACACAGTTGTTACTGTTCTGTTTGAACCTTGTCTTTGAAATTCTTACTTATTACATAAAGAATTTTTATTTATGCTAATACCAACTACAGACAAAACAACAGTTCTTGTTCTTTCCCCAACAGAAGCTAACTAAATGGCAAAAATACCTAGCATTGTCTTATCCACCGAAATCCACTAATGTTATAAAAGCAGGACCTGAAAAACACCTCAATTTTATTTGATGTGCCTCTAGAATATATATATATACACAGTATTTACCTAGACATTGAGGAATTACATTTTTATGGCAATAACTGCAACCATTTTAAAATACTTCCCTACTTCTGAAACTACATAAATGTGTTCTCTACTTTATTCACAGATATAATAAAAAACAACTTCAACATACATTGTCTCAGTTTTTACTAAGAAAAAGTCATCACAAAGGGAAATTCTTCTCTCAGCCAGATATCATACACCTCCAGGCGTCCACCAGGTCCTTCACAAACAGCCAAAAAGAGTTAACTTAGTTCTTTATTGCAGAAAAGATTTAGAAAATAGAGCAGCTCTCTGGAGAAGGACTTGGGGATTCTGGTAGACAAAAAAAACTCAACATGAGCCAACAGTGTATGCTTGCAGCCCAGAAGGCCAAATTCATTCTGGGTTGTGTCAAAAGAGGGGTGGACAACAAAGTAAATAAGGTGATTTTCCCCCCCAGTTTGCCCAGATTAGTCCCCACTTTTAGTGTTACATCCAGATCGATGGTTCCCAACACAAGAAAGACATAGATCTATTGGTATAGATCCAGCAGAGGGTCACAATGATGATCAGGAGCACTTCCTCTACAAAGAAAGGCTGAGAGAGATGGGCTTGTTCATCCTGAAGGGAAGACTTCAGGGAGGTCTCATTGCTTTTTTCCAGTAGTCAATTGGGTGCTTATAAGCAGGCAGAAAACTAACTTTTTACATTGTCTGATATTGATAGGACAAGGGGAAGTGGCTTTGAACTAGCAGAGGGGAGACACAGGTTGGATGGAGGAGCTGTGCTGGTGGGCAAAGTAACCATAAAATGATTGACTTCTCTGCTCCTGGTGAAGCAAGGAAGGGAGGTCAGCAGAACTGCTACCTTGGACATTCAGAGGGCAGGTTTTTGTTCAGAGAATCTCTGGGACTGAGTTTTGAAGGACAAAGGTGTCCAGGAAGGCTGGTCATTCATCAGAAAGGAAATTTTAAGTGCACGTGGTGTCCCCAGTGCTATAAAATGAGCCACTGGGAAGAAAGAGCAGCCTGGCCGAGGAGGGAACTTTTGCTGAGACTCCCAGGAAAACAGAGTTCATGAATTTTGGAAGAAAGGACTGGCAACTTGGGAAGACTATAAGAATGTTGCTAGGATACAGAGTGAAAATGAGAAAAACAAAAGCCCACTGAGAATTTCATCTGGCCACTGCTGTTAAAAACAAAAAGTGTTTTTACAAATATATGAACAGCAAGAAGTAGGTCAAGGAGAATATGAATACTTTATTGGATGATGCAGGCAGGGAACATTACCACTGAGGATGAGAAAAAGATGGACACTCTCAATCCAGTCTTTATTTCCATCTTTAATAGTCAAACCAATTATCCTGAAGGAACATCAGAAACTGAGCTGGAAAACCAGCATGGGGAGCAGAATAAATACCCAACAATTCAGAAGGAATCAATTAGTGACCTGCTAAATCACTTGGACTGTCACAAGTCCATGGGATCAGATGGGATCCACCTGAGGGTACTACTGGAGCTGGTGGAAGTATTCAGCAAGCCACTTTCTGTTATTTATCAGCACTTCTGGGAGGTTCAGAGGTACTAGAAAGGACCTAGACAACTGGAGGTACACCGAGCTACAAGAAGGGTTGCAAGGAGGATACAGGCAACTACAGGCCTATCATCCTAACCTCAGTATTGGGCTAGTTTATGGGACAGATAAGATGATCTCGAGTGCAATCTCACAGTATGTATGGAACAAACAAGGGATCAGGCCTAGTCAGCATGGATTCATGAAAGACAGGTCCTGCTCAAACAATGTCATCAACTTCTATGACCAGACAACCTGTCTAGTGGATGAGGGAAAGTGAGTGTAGTCTATCCGGACTTGAGCCCTATATAAGGATCTGGACAGGGTAGATCAATAGGCTCAGGCCAACTGTATGAGCTTCAACAAGACCAAGTGCTGGGTGCTGCCCTTTGGTGGCAGCCCCATGCCAGATCGGATGACCTATTGAATGTCAGGGCTAATTGTGTGAGTAAGGTCCCTTTGAACATACGTGATTCTATGACTCTATGTACTCACAGGAGAAAACCCCAAAACATCTAAAACACTTTACTTACTTTTGCTTTAGTTAAAGAATTAAAATCTTACTAAGAAAGTGATGAACATGAAAAAAATATCTTCAAGTTCCCTTTTGAAGTAAGATAGCACCAAGGAATATCATTATTTAGCAGGTATAGCGGAACTGTATTAGTTTCAGTAGTTAGTGATTCTAAGATCAGTTAGTCATAGTTGTACAAGTCAGTACATTTCACATACACATCTAAAGCAACTCTTTTTTTTTTTTTTTTTTTTTTTTAAAATTTATTGAGCTGTTCCTAGTAGACTAAAATGCAGTAGGAAATGGAATGTGATGTGATGTGATAGGCAAAACAAGTCTTGATTCAAAGAAATGAGATTACTCCCACATCAACTATCCCAGAATTTAATTAAGTCTACTACAAGACTAAGTTCTGGTTCTGAAGGTGAAATCTTATCAGTGCTGCAAAGGCTGGCAAATACATCATTATCCAAACTTAGCTATTATTCTAATCTTGAATATAAAAACCTCAAGGAAGTCACAGTTCCTCCTTTTCCAGGAAGTTCTATGTGTGAATAACAAAAACATGCATACAGGTACAACCAACAGAAGCAACACTATGAAAATGAATATTCCTGGCTCTTGAATATGGAGCTATGGAACATTCATCTCTACTGTGATTTGAATCTCCTCTGCACAGCACTTGTGTCAGAATAATGCCTAGATTTGTTAACGATGTAGGAGCAAAAAAAAAAAAAAAGAAAATTGTACAGAGAAGAATAAACAGCATTAAAAGTAGATCTACATACTTCTTTTGGTGTGATTTCCTCAGTTCTTTTTCCACATTTCCATGTCAATTTTCTAGAGCCAGCTGGGTCTGCCCAAGTATACAACACTGCCTTGTTTGGCTGAAGACAGCCTTCTAATTCTCTGAGGGAACTAGAACAAATTTAAAAAAGCAAGAATATTTACCTTTTCAAGTAATGAAGGTGAAAGCTGGAAAAAACAACAAGCAGGTAGAAAAAAAACAAAAAAACATACCAAAAATATACTCAGCACTATAATAAATTCACTAAACTTCAAAAATACATATTAATACTTATTAAAGTATGCACACTAGATTTGTAAAAATCAATTTCTTTCCCACTTGTGAATGAAAACAATTAAGTATAGAAAAAGTAGACAGTGGTACTTAGAGATTGAAAAGAAAATTCAGGACTTGTGCTGTCTAACAAAATTGTTCATAATCTTTTGTTTAGGAAAGTTCTCCTTTATATGATTTGCTAGAGCGAAAATAGTTCTTGAATACAATGAGTATTTTCAGGCAAGCCAATTTTAAATTATATTACCCTCACACACAGTTGAAACAGGTAGACTCTTTTTCCATAGCTTTCTGGTCTCTTTCAGGAGCCTGTCCATTGTCATGTATGTAACAGAAGTTACATATATATGTATTAAATCACAGTGGGGAGGCCTAAAATCCCACCAATAAGATGACTGATTTTTACAGATAAAAACCATTCCTTAACTTCAAACAACATTACAGCAAGAGTTTAAGTGAAATCAAGACAAATTTCCAGTGATTGCAGATACTCAATCTAGCTTAATAATTCTTACACAACTACCTGTTAGTCTATTAGTCTCTGCTTTTCTGTAACATTTTAGCTCACAAATTTTGCTAAATCTTCACAAAACTTGGCAGCAGAGGACAACTTTGAAATCTAACTACATTTCCAGGTCAACTATTAGTTATTCTCTGACGTAGGTTCATGCATGGTTCCAGAACAGCTAAATAAATCCTTTGCTATTAGAGAGGAAATGCAAGTGTCAAGGACATAAAATTCTTAAGAAGTGGGACCATTGCCTCTTTAGCTCAGAAAACAACTTAATTACTTCCAGAACCAGGTGCTTTGTGCTATGTAACATAATTATTGATATTTATGTTCAATTTATAAAGCAAAAAATCTTAGGTACTCTAACAAAAACAGATATTGAATTTCTAAGAAATAGGCTTTCTTCTCCATTATTTCAGCTTAGGTATTTGAAATGAAAAGAGAATTCTAGATACAGAAGTCCATCTAGACCTTCATAGATTGCTTATACAACTAAAAAAGCATGTTCCTGTGAAGGAAGATGAAAGTGCTTTATAATCCATCAGATAAATGCTTCTCTGCATGGCACTCATTTATTTTCTCCATTATTAAGCAAAGAATGTTGATGTGTCTATTTTAATTCTGCATGTAATTTAGTAAATGTACACAACTGCCCTAAAAGCTTGTAATGGAAGGCTAAAAGCTTAAAGTGCAACATTAAAACAGTTCCATACGTATATAACATACACATGCGTAATAACAAGCTATCTGGAGAAGAGGAGGCTCACTGGAGACCTCATTGCACTCTACAACTTCCTGAAAGGAGGTCGTGGTGAAGAGGGATTTGGCCTCTTCTCCCAGGTAACAAACAGAACCCGGGGAAATGGCTGCAAGTTGTACCAGAAGAGGTTTAAGTTAGACATGAGGAAAAACTTTGTCACTCAGACAGTGATCAGGCAATGGAATGGCTGCCCAGGGAGGTGGTGGAGTCTCTGTCCCTCACCGTGTTCAAGAGGCGTCTGGATGAGGAGCTACAAGATATGGTTTAGTGGTAGCAATGGTGATGGGAGGATGGTTGGAGTAGATGATCTTATAGGTCCTTTCCAACCTTGTGATTCTACGATTCTATGAAGCTAGCCTGAACTATCATCACCACAAAAATCAAACTGCAACAATAGTTACTGTTGCTTATTTACCAGTAAGCAGACATGGTTATAATACATTAAATAATAAGTGGCATAACTGCTTGTAGACATGGACAGTAAAAAAAAAACTCTTACACACCTTTGTCCATACTCAATAATTTCTTCTTCAGTATGGTTTATTAACAGAAATGGTGCTGCACCATCATGGTAATCAGAAAAGGTAATCACTGTAGAATGTTCAGTCAAGTTGACATCCACTGTAATCCCTCCAAGCTATCAGATGTAAAAAATTACATAGTAAATAACAGCAGAATTCTCTTCTAAAAGCAAATATAAATATTTCTAAAAACTTGTATAAGATGAAACCATCACACGATAAAACAAACAGTATGTTTTAACATGCCTATTATATATTTTCCTAACCACAGCATTATTAGAAAACAAGCAATGCATTCAGTAACTAAAACTATGGAGAATTTCTATAATCCCAAAATATAGGCTACTGGTAGCACAATCTTCCTTGAACCACTCATATGAAATAATATCCCACAAATATTCTGCTAATAAATATCAAATATTTTAAATTGGTGCTAGATGAGGCTAAATGTAAATTTAGTCACATCAAAGTTACTTTTCAAAGTAGCAGTTTCATTTTACAACTAATGTAAACACTTCTCAGTCTTTGCTAGGGAATGTTGACAAAACCTTTTAGCTTTGGTAGTTCATTTCTCAGAGGAAAACTTATAATGAAACATCTACGTCTATCTTCGTGTTACATACACACACACACATATACATACATTTTTTCCCTAGCTAAACTTTGTAATACTTTATAGAGTAGAAAACATTGCAGAATGGAAGTGGGACATGCCTTTATGTAGTTTCCAAAGGTAACCATTTACCTTGTTGTCTAAATGCAGTAAAAGACAGTTTTCTTGCTTATCAAAATTTATCTTCTTTGGTGGGAGATTTGAATTTTCAACTCTAACAAGCAGTTTGTTGGCATCATTTTCAGGCCAAAAGGGAATACACTAAACAAACAAACAAAAAAACTCAAATATTTTGAAGTAAATGAGAAGACAAACTAGGTATTAGAAGGCATTCCACTTCAGCCCAATGTTCTTTCCTAAAATTTCACCCAAAATTGTAGTTGAATTTGATCAGAAACAGTTACAACACCTGAAATTAATTACTTACCTGAACACAATGAGCTGATTCATAAATAAAATGGATAAAATAAAATTCAGACACAAAATGGATAACATTTTTGAAATCCCAAGTATAAAGCAGAGCAGAGCTAAAACACCAGTGGCCTTGATTGTTATAAAAATAAAAAAATAAAATAAAAAAAATGCACAATCACATTTTTTTCGTTAAAAGATTTTTTGTTAAATAAGTATAAATTAATTACAAGGCAATTTCATAATGACAATCAATGACAAAATATATTCATGTAAATATACTGCTACATATCTTGAGTAAGCAGAGTATTGGCTCACTTTCTAAACTTTTGTAATATATAATACACATACATACTCATATAAACGTGTATATAAAACAGAAATAAAATATGAGCCTTAGGCAATCAAACCAAAGTGTACATTCTGCTTTTTTCATCCACAATTGAAATAATCCCCTCTGAATTTAAAAATTAATAGTGAACAATATTTTAAGTTTACATTCTAGGTAGACAAAACAGGGAGAAATGAAAGAAAAAAAGCTTTAATACTAACTAATGAAAAGTCTGCAGCTGATTAAAAGATTCCTGCAAAAAGAAGAATTATTCATAATCTCAAACATGTTGGAACGCACTCACAGTATTCATATAAAGTTTATGGTGGCTCTGGTGCCCAGAATGAAATGACCAGAATAAGTCAGTGTCAAGATGCACCATCTTTCCTATCTGCCAAACCATTCACCTGTAGCATTCAAAACTGCAAATTCATCTCTTTCCGATGCAGATTGAGATACCAGATGTTTTTGTTCAATTATATTTGAATCCTAGAGTTGAATCATCAGTGGTGAAAGACTAGTTCACCAACTTACCATGCCACTAAGTTCCCTTTCCCATTGTTTCTCACACCACAGGAAGCAGGAAAACAAAGGAAAAAAATATAGTTAAACAGCAAGATTGAAGATATTATCTACTCCAACACCAAAGGAAACATAAATTTTGTAATATACTAGCATAAAGTATAGCAAGTAAGTCTCAACATAGGAAATCTCAGAGGAAATTCAAAGAGAATCAGTCAACAGTAAATGAAAGTTTTAAAGAAAAACTAAAACAAGTAAAAAGGCTTAGTTAAGAAATAAGTCACAAAAGTAACCACAGAGAATTGAAATGCATTACCCTCCTGCAAAAGTCTTCAGTGCTTTAGGCACAAAGTGGTACTATTTCCAAATGTTTTGCTACACGATTCGTTAGATTGGGTATTAAGAAAATATTCTTCACCAACAGGTGGTAGGATACGGGAACAGGTTTCCCAGGGCAGTGGTCAGAGCACCAAGCCACTGCAGATCAGAATGTGCTCAGATAACACCCTCAGACACATGATTTGATTTTTAAGTAGTATTGTGCGGAGCTGTAATTTGGCATTGATGATTGCTGTGTGTCCCTTCCACCTGGGAATATTCTATTCTAAGTGCTTCATCAGACATCATACTTGTACCTCTGTACTTTGAACACTAATCTGACTTTCTATTCTAGCATAACTGTGTCAATGGACAAGGGAAGCACCACTGACGTCATCTGTCCGGACTTTAGACATGGTTCCTCATAACATCTTTCTCTCCAAAGTGGAAGGATATGGATTTGATAGGCAGACTGTTTGATGGACAAGGAATTAATTATGAGATTGTACCCATAGTAGTGTTCAATGGCTCAATGTCTGGATGGAAATCAGTGATGAGTGGTGTCCCTCATGGATCAGTACTTGGATCAGCACTCTGGAATCAACAGTAGGATCAAATACACCCTCAGCAAGTTTGCACATGACACGAAACTGTATGGTGTGATTGACAGAACTGATGGACAAGATGCCATTCAGAGAGACCTAGACAGGCTCAAGCAGTTGACACAGATGAACCTCATGACGTCCAACAAAGCCAAGTGCAAGGCCTTGCAAGTGGGTTGTGGCAACCCTCACTATCAGTACAAGCTGGAGGATGTAAGGATTGAACACAGGTCTCTTGAAAAGGATTTCAGGGTACTGATGGATGGTAAGCTGGACATAAACCTGCAATGTACCCTTGCAGCCCAAAAAGCCAACCATATTCAAGAAAGAGTGCTCAGCAGGTTGAGGAAGGTGATCCCAACCCTCTTCTCTCTCTTGAGAAATCTCCTGGAGTACTGCGTCCAGATGTGGGGTACAGGAGACACAGGGACCTGTTGGAGCATGTCCAGAGGAGGGTCTCTAAAAGAATCCCAGATACAGAACGCCTTCTCTAAGACAACACACTGAAGGAGCTGAGGCTGTTCAATCTGAAGAAGAGAAGTCTCCAGAGAGACCTCATAGCAGCCTTTCAGAATCTAAATGTGGGATATAAGAAAGGGATAGGCTTTTTTGAAGGGTCTGTTGTGAAAGGACAAGAGGAAATTATTTCAAACTCAAAGAGATAGATTTAGATTGGATGCAAGAAAGAAGTGCTTTACAATAAGGGCTGTCACAGATTGCCCAGAGATGTAGATGTCGCATACTTGGAGACATTCAAGGTCAGACTTGAAGAACTCTGAGCAACCTAATCAATCTTTTAGATGTCCCTGTTCACTGCAGAGGATTTAGATTTGATGACTTAAGGGTTCCTTCCCACTCAAATTATTCTATGATTCCACACTTAGCAGCAATCTCAAGCACAGATACGGTCAACATTTTCTTTCTCTAAGGATGCATGCTGGGCAGCTCTCTTGGAATAAATATAATTTAAAGAACTGTTTGCCCTTGTTAAGCCATTTCACGCCACTCAAAATGTACCAACTCCTTCCTATTGCAAGACTTGAAGAGCAACTAATTTCTCTTAAAAATAGAAATCGAAGTTTAACAGATCAACTCCTTTCCTGACAGGACACATGCCCAAGACTAGAGGGGCTATACTCAAGCACTGCTTTTTCCCTGAGAAGACAGCCTATCATTAAGAAAGTTCGGATAAACTGAGAAGCAGAAGGAAGAACTCTGCTTAACTTAAGTGGACAAAAGCGAATGAAGAAAAAAGAGGAACACTGAGGGGAAGTGAACTAAGCTGAGATATGAGCTTAACACATTAGTAAGCTTGTCTCTATTCTAGATATTCTCTCTTCAAGACCTATTGGAGAAGGAAATTGAGAGATCATTCTTCCTAAAAAGCAGCATGCTTTCAGCATTTACATTATTCCATATTAAACCTAACATTACCCCCAAATACTTTCCTTCTGCTATGTGTTCTGAAGAAAGTTCACAATGTGAAAATTGAGATGTACTGAACTCAAAACATACACACAGAATTCAAGGCACATACAGAAAAAAAATTGTATCAGACACACGAGATATTGCAGTGCCAGAAGTAAAGCTGCATGCCTAGTCTACCACAGAGCAGACTTTGTCAGCACAAAAGCTGCCATTTCTGCACCACTTGTCCTAGATGCAAGCACCAGGTCAGTCAAACCACTGAAATAAATGGAACAGAAGTTTCAGTGCCATATGGAGAAACATAATAGAGTAACAGCCCTCATACTACTATTTATGATGCAAGTAAAAGAGAAAATATTCCACTTATTGTAAACATGGTTTACATTTATATTTCCAAAAGTTACACTGAGAAAAGATAACACAACACAGGAAACTTACTAAAAAAGCAGTGTATTCAGACATAGTCACAGAATACTGTGCATATCTTTTAAATGTTTTAACTAATTTACACCTGAAAGAGTTTCCTTCGTAAGCTTACCTGTTGCAAAACAATTGGTATCCACTTTTCCTTGCCTTCTTCAGCTACTTCCAAAGTGTATTTGCTTCTATTTGAGATCATAAAAAATGGAGTGAAAGTTACAATTCTAGTAATATTGAAACTGCTGTTGTTTATAGTGACACCGACCTATGAATAGAAAAAAAATAGTTAGATGCAGTTCTGCTCTGACTTCATTTACATTTCCTGAAAGTATTGAGTTCAAAAGATAAACTTCACTTACTTGATAATCTTTTTTATGACTCTTGCATTTCACTGAACCATGACTTCCAACAGTGTCCAGTGAAAACTGATCAGACAGCTCACTGTCCGTTACCATAAGTTGAACCTATAAAGAAGCAGCTTGTATCAATTTTCACTTTACAGACACTGACCTCTGGAGTCACATGCAGAGTACACGTGTATACATACAAACTTAAGCACATACTGAAAACACCAATATTTTTATGCATAAGACACAATTGCCAGTATTGATTCATTCCTCAATTAGTAGTAAGCACCATTAACAGTCTCTTAGCAAAGTCAAATGGTAAATTACAATTAAAACACAACTCACTAACATCTCAGACAGAATCTAATAACCACAAATGCAAGTATTCAACTTCCAAGTACCACAGCTTCACATTCTTAAACAACTTCTAAGCATTACTTAGAGCAAGGACTTTATTGGTGTAGCTTAAATGAGATAAAGGATTGTTTCTTTTTCAGAGAACACTTCTCAGTGGTTTTCCTTCCTGATAAAAGATGAGCATCTCTTTCTTAGAGTATCTTTGATAAATTTCCTCAAGTATATCTGACAATATACTTTAAGGTTGTCTTTAGACAGAAGTGCATTAAGTTTCATGATTTTTACAGAACATGAAAGTGTAGATAGCTTTCAAAGTAAAAAAGATAGAGGGAGTCAGATTTTACTAACTGTGATACCTTGTTATTTTGGAGGAAGTTTTTGGGCTGGAAAGAAAACAGCAGCGGCTTTTTGCAATCTGGAGGATGCTTGCGGTGAATGCCATCAGCTTTGTACTGCAACATTCGACCAGTTTTATTTACCATCCAGTATGGGCTGTGAATTGCTATAACCATTTGCCCAGTTGTGTACGTCACGTGGACAGCAATGTCCAGCTCAGTCTTATCCAACTCTGTGATGCAGTAAAATGTTGTGAAGCTGATATCTGGTAAGTTACTCTTTATATGGTACTCGCTTTTCCAGTTTTGATCAAGATAATTAAGCAGCTCTAACTCCAGTTTTGTTTGATCCAAGACTGCATTATGAATCTGGGCTGAACATCCATCTTGCAGAGTGTCATATTTGTTCCCATTTCCCTTAAAAAAAAAAAAAAGAAGTCACAGTTAAAACCCATATCAATATTGATATTATATATTTCTAATATATTTCTATATACTTCTATTTTTAAAAATCAACATGAAAGTTATTTGAGAAAAACAATAAAATGTTTGTTACACTATTTAACTGTGTTACATTCTTTAAAGTCTATCTTAATACCACATTTTATAAAAAAAAAAAAATAACAACAAGTTGTCATTAGTGTTTAAGACAACAAATCTGTCATCAGGTTTAAATCAACATAATGACAGACTTCCTCAACTCAGAATTTATTTCACAAGATTCATAAGAGAGATACAGAAAATAAACTGTTACTTTCAAGCATGTGGCAGAAATCATAGTCCCTAACTCCAGTAATTGTGCATTTATGATAAAATGCTATGATGAGATTATTCTACTATTCTACTTCAAATACTAGTTATTAAGATCATCTGAGAAAAAAAGCATTTCAGTGTATTCTATAACTGTATCATTAAGTAGTAGGACATAATCTAGACATATGCACAGACTAGGACATTTTGTACTAAGGAACTAGTGATGATATTGTACATGTCTTAGGAGTTTTAAATGAGAGCTGCTGGTGCTCAGCTTTCAAAGGCCCACTAACAGTCAAAGGGCACTTAATTTCACCTGGAATAAATATTCAGTTATGCTGTAATTCAAGGAAAAACTTAGCAAAAAGGCAGCAGTGGGGTAATTCCTTAGCACAGTACTGCTAGAAGTTAATGACAGTCTGTGAAAGCACATAGAACATTATGTAGGATGACCTAATTATAATGCTTGAGGCAGTCATAATCTCTAGGAAAAACTAGTGTTTAGTTAGGACCAAGATACACATGGAAAAGACAAAGCAGCTCTCTTACAGGAGTAAGTTTACACAGCATAAATTTCTCTTTGCCTTTGTATCTGAAGTATGAGTTAGTACTGACTATTAAAAACACCATTTTCCCCCATTCTGATGTCACTTCATTTCTGTAGATACAGACTTCCCTGCAATACCTTTAAAGTCTGCTTCATAAGAACAGTAAAAGAAGCAGTTTATTTAAATACAGATTTCAATTAAATACGGATTTCAATTAGCTAATCAGCTTTCATACAAAAACAGGCAACGTCACAAAAACTGGAACACTGAAGAATTACCTCTACAGAGTAAGTTATGTGATAGGGAAGAAGATTGTGGAGAAGCACAGAAGGCCATAAATGTACGACATATGGAAAATCCCACTCATCATCTGAACATAATGAAGATGTCAATGTGTCTTTTACAGCAACAATATTGATGATAAATGAGTGATTAGTCGACCTCACAGACTGGCATTTCCTTTGTAATAAGCTGTCAACATTTTTCATAATTTCGTCAAAAGTAATTCCTTCACACATATCATATTCTCCATCCACTCCATTTTCATTTGCTATGGGTAGCAAACTCAGTTTTGATCTGTAAATGAAAGCATTTTTAAACACTCAGTATGAGATTGAATATTTTAATTACAAAAAAGTAGGATGTATTAACACTCTAGTATTTGGATTTTTGAAAATTTCTGGCAGTAACTTATTGCCTGCCTTTGTCTCATTTGAGTATGGAAGCTAAAGGTAGATTAGGTCACACAGGTTCCTGGAGCATCATGCCAGTTGCAGTTTTCTGCCTCACATTGCCACACACTTTATTTAACAAAAAAAAAAGAAAAAAAAAAAAAAGAAAAAAAAAGGAGGCTGATGGAGGTTGTTAAGGAGGTGCTACTGAATTCATTTACAAGAGCTGCTATATTCCTTTTCCAAGGAAAAGATCAGACTAAGCAATCCAACTCTTACGGATCTGTAGGAAGTGCCTTTCTTTCTAGTCACATTAGGCACTAGATTTATGGATTTTTTGTAGTCTTGGCTTTTTTAAGGCAACTGCTTTGACCCAGTCAAGATGCTTCTTGACTAAGATTTGTCAGTTAATGTTGCATGCCTGTACAAAGAAACTCACCAATGTATCTGTGCAAGGAATCAGAAAGTTGCAAAACCTTTTTAGTAAATAATCTTATTAAATAGTCTTATTTAATAAGATACAGATAGTTAGAGACATTCATGAAAATAAGAGCACTTTCAGTGCACTATAACTTACTCAACTAAAAATGAAATCGAAACAGAAGGACTGCTGTCAATGCCTTGTGACTAACATGGAAGCATTCTATAACTTTTATGACTGCTTTGCAAACTTCAGCACATAGAAAGTTATATATACTAATACTTGCCAGTACATGCTTATCATCATCAAAAAGAAAAAAAAAAAAAAAAAAGGATGGATGTTTAGGTGAGAACAGAAGGAAGAAGCCTTAAAAACTGTCAAAACAAACATCTGTCTACAAGTTAGTAACAGATTAGATAAACAGTACACACACACAATTTCAATTGGGTATTAGTTTGCAGGTGTTAATAGCATAGATATACTGTAAGACAAGTCTTTCAAAAACTGACAAGCCCTATTCTACATCAGTGATGTAGTTTAAGTGTATTACATTCAGTGTTACATTTCAGTATCCCTCTCTCTAAAAAAATAGGGAAAAAAAAAGAGAGAAAAAAGAAAAAGCAGCTGTAACTAGACATCATTCCATCAAAAAAAGGTCTTTTGTGTGAATATTAGGTAGCAAATGGGAAATGGACTTTTATTTTTTAACGCAGTTACTTGCATACAACAATCAGCAACATATTAGCATATTATTGGATAGCAGAATAATCTAATAAACTACCTGTATGAGGACAATGGTATGTTGAATTCATTCTCTGGCGATGCAGTCCCTAGACATCTTCCTTCATCAAAAATTGTGAAAGGGATTGAAAAATGATTCCTTATCTAAACAAAATAAAAATCCAGCAATATACATAAGGAAATACTTGTTAGACAAACTGTTGAGTCGAACAGAGCACAGAAGTACTTTCTCACTATTTATCTTACCCATTTCCCATTCAAAGTCCAGCATTTCAAAAGGATTCTCTAATAAAATCTAATCAGAAAATCTAATTGAACAATGTTTTGCAATCTGAACTCCAGCTCCCTCACATCCAACGTTTTAGTAGCTTTGAAAAAGCTTTTTATTTTTGAAAATCTCTTGTAATCTATTTTATAATGCAAAGCATTATACTAGCAAAGTCACATGAATTGTTGAGATCAGTTTGTAAACTGCTTTTTGAAATGATTTTTTAAAGACTATAAGGTCATCTACATTCATTAAAAAAAAATATATATATTTAAAATGTAAATGAAACTACAATGCAGAGAAGGATCCTGGTTATATACCTGGATAGGAGAACGAATAGTTATCATCTTGCTTCCTTCAACAGTATCAATTTGGCAGACAATGGACCTTTCAACACCTGACTCCTCATGTCTTACTCTGTAAATACACCGACCCACTTTGGTCAGCGGAATCTTCTCGACAGTAGAATGATTATGTGGACCTAGAATTTGCAAAGCCAGAAACAAAACATTCAAAAGGAGAATTAACATACACTTAAAAAAGAGAAAGAAGTGTTCAAGAGTATTTTCTAAAACATTCAATCTGTAAAAAAAAATTAAAAAAATTAAAGAAAAAAAAGAAAAATTAAAGCAGATTGAAAAGTACAACTGTCCCTTCTGGTCTAACTGGCAATCTTGTGGTGGGACCAAACAGGAAAGATTCCTTTTTTCTCCACACAGGAAAAGGAGTAAATCAACATGTAACTTAAATACACTGCAGGTTTGCCTCTGCTAGTAGTATCAGTGCCTACAAATAAATGTTTACAAAATATTATGGCTTATTAACAAGGTATTGCACATATATATTGGAAAAAATAATTCAACTATAAACAAATAATCTGTCACAACTGGTTTGAGAGATCAGTCTTGAAAAACTGTCAATTGGTATAAGAAACCAACATATATGGCTAACTCAAACCATCAAAAACAGTTAATTTTAGCTACAACTATATTTAAAATATTTAAAACAGTTTTTCTTGACTTTTCCCTTAAGGAAACATGCATATATACAACCCCCAGTACCGTTACAAACAAAAATGTTGTATAGACAGCTTCATTATGTATTAACATATGAATATAAACAAAAAAAAGAAATTGCAATAAAATTATGAAATAACGATTAGTAATCTAATAAATTATTATAATGGCAAGTTTATGCTACAGAAATTAACAAGATATGCATGACTTTTAGCTAAGAAGGCCATATAAGCATTTCAAACACTAGCATGCATCTACAATCCAAAGAAACAATGCTTTCATGTCAATAAACACTGGATGACCACGTGACAAATACAAGGTGCATCACAAAGTATGTACAAAAAATGATGGTTTATGAATTTTGGAACTTACAGATCTGAATATAAAACCTTTTGCTACTCAGGGTTGTCATTGCTGTGAACTGTTCACTCTCACTTTTAGTTCTGACATATTCCATATTTAAAGTATCTCCATCTTTTAAATCAAATATTTTTGCTCCAAATTCAACATTGAGGACACTGAAAGAATCACTAGGCAAGACAGTGATGGCAAGTCCCAAAGAATTTATTAGTACAAATGGCGCTCGGTCTTTTTTGAAGATATCTGAAGTTTGACTAGCTGCTTCAGCAAATGCCTGGAAAGTAAAGATACAAATTACAAACGTATGGAGTAAGGCTTCAACAAGTGAATTTGTGCAAACATTCACTTAACAGAAATCTGACGCTGTACAGTAAAGTTATCTTTCTTACCGTTCCCAAGTTACTCAACATTTGCAGTCCACATTTGGATAAAGTAATATTCAGCTGGTCTTTTGAGGAAACGCTTATTACTGTTTTATATTCTGGAACTTTATAGTTTTCTTCTTCTGCATCTGATTCAACTAATGCTTTTTTAGCTTTCTTCTTCATCTGAAAGAAGATATACTTTTTTAAGAATTCTTATCTGATCATTTTTTCTACAGAGGAAGTTTCATCTCATGACTTTTTATTTCCTCTCTTCTTCCCACTTCTATGCTCTGTACTGATATTCCTATTTCATTCATATTTCTACTTTCAAGTTAAAACAAGAAAAGAGAAGGAATAAAGAAGAAAAGAAGGCAATAGGCAAAGAACAGATCTCAGATGTGAATGAAATTCCAGTAACAGTACTAAATAGATCATTTTTCATCCCTTTTCCTTAGTAATATACTTATCTACTCTGAGACCAGAATTGACATAGTCTCACTGCTAACAGGTGAAGAGTTATGATTGCTTGTTTGTTGCTTAGTTTATTTTCCCCAAAAAATAATTTAAATGAAAGATTTTCCCAGAGTTAAGCTTTGGAAAACATACCTTGATTTCAAGAACCCATGGTTTAAATAAGTCAGTCTTCTCTATTTCTAGTGGCTCAAGTAAAGGTTCCCAAACTCCAAACATCTCATTAAAATAGTGCACCTATGGGAAATGCAAATGTCAGTTAGGAAATTACACACTATTTAAAATACTGGAAGATCTACATATATTTTAAGGAACATAAAATTCTGATTTACAGTTATATTAATTTCTTCAGAACAACAACAACAACAACAACAACAACAACAACAAAGTCAGGTTAGACTTTTAGTTAGCTCCCTTCATGAAATGAAGAAAATACATAATGAAATAAATGATGCATCTAAGTCTCTACTATAAGTTCTCTTTGCAAGAAGGTTTTATATGCTCTATCACTTAAAATATAATTTTAGTTTAAATTCTAGGTACTGAAAGCCTAAAGCTCTATAAAATAAGGAAGAATCTACCTACAAGAGCTACTTAATTTTACATTTACATTTTTACAAACAGCCAGTTTGGAAGACTCACATAGGATACTGATACCACGTAACATTTGAAAGTAGGACACATTAATATACTCTGTAGCAATCTTAATTTAACATTGTTCATGAGTTTTAGCCTATGGTTCTTCAAAACTTAATACTGTCACAATAGGTATTTGAGAAACTATATAGAGTATAAATGTGAGACTGTAGGACATCAGTCACTGCCATTAATACAATAAATCTAATGTATTAGATTTTCTGCTTTCACTACTTCAGCATCTTATTCCTCTCCTGCTCCTACACTGGGTGTCTTCGAGAGTTCAATCATCAAATATACAGATCATTTTTCTTTTATTTTCTAAATAATATAATGAGGTAATATATTAAGAAAATTTTTTCCTTATCTAGAATTTCTCACCTCTAGCTCAAGCTGAGAATGTAGGTTGATGAGGGTACTCCAGTTCTTGACTTCTCCTAGAAATGAGGACTTGGCTAAGAGCATTGGTACAGTTCGGTGCCCAACCCCAGCTTCAAGTGTAAGAACAACAGATTCTATACTCATTTTCAGTAACTGCCCTGTGGGAACCAGTTCAGTGATTGGATTTGTGTCTTCACTTTCATTTGACTCTTCAAGAAACCACAATTTTAGATCTTTTAAGTCTTTCATATTCCACAAGCCCGGAGGAATTTCACTAATCTCTTCTTCTGTTGTTTCTGCAGTTCGATAAAGGGCGGAGGTAATCGTTATTACCGTATTTATGATTATTGGTGAAACCTACAAATAAGAAGTTGGAATAATAGGAAATCAGAAGCTAGCACAGGAAGAAAAGTCAGCAACTTTCAGACAAAACAATCAATCAATTACCTTAACAAAATAGTTATGTTTTCTACAGATCTCTTTCCTCACATTTCAAAACACATTTCTTTCCACAGGCTATATTTTGATCTGTTCATATTTTCAACCCCACCTTTTTGCCAGACAAGATCTTTCAAAACTACATTATCCAGTGCCATATATGAATGCTTCAGATGCAAAGTCAGCACATCACACACTCTTGCAAAACTTGGACACTACAACTTACTGGTTGTTCATCAATTTTATTTGTTTTTACATGCTAAAGCAGCAAAGTGATCTGATGAAAAACAGAAACAATTTACCACTTCACTCATTCCTGATTTTTAGTTTTTACGTTTTTAAAGAGACATATCTCACACGTAACTTCGAAGCCATCTGAGCAGGAAGGAGTAGAATTAAAATAAAATTCTACTTACTTTTACTGTCAGGGATTTAATCATTAGATCAGCTGACTGTGGATTATTACCAGTCTGTTTCATTTCAAAGAAGAAGTCGCAAGGCTGTAATACCTACAGAGTAAAAAAGAGTAAAAAATATATGTTGAGAAAAAAAATTAAAAACCATATAATTTTAAATACCACACATCAAGAACAGTGAAAATATATTGCCTGTTCTTCAAAATTAAAAGTAATCTGAACAATATGTGAAACGTGTTCCAGTGTAAAGAAAAACAAGCATCAGAAATATAACCTCAGTAAAATACCAAATATCAGTTACAGCAAAATATGTCACACTGCAGCAATGTCTTTATTTAGGTAAAGTCTGCAGATGTCTTCAAATACTCCGTGCATATCATGTTTGTGAATTTTGAGGAGAATCAGACTTGACACAAAGTAACAACATATCAAATAAGTAAATGACTTTTTCAATCATATTCAGTTCCAGCTTGACTTTATAATCAGCCTTTGCATATTCCCATCTATCAATATTAACAAAACTCACAGCTCTGTGTGATTAATAAATAAGCAGATGTAGTTAGATTCTGCTAATATTGTATTCACAGCAAAATTTGCTCCCAAATCAATTACCTGAGACAATAAGTGACTGAAAAATATAAATTTCCAGGAATGCTACTTTTATGATATTTCCCAACATCTCTATCCGTATCTAAATCAGATGCTGCTAACACAGAAATACCCTGAATTAGTTTTACCAATTGAGTTTGATTTAACACTTTTTGTTTGCATCATTATTTTATCTATTGTTGCTCAAATTCATCACTTTATTTTTTGTGGTACAACAAGAAATGAAAATATTATATTCTAAAGCACATGTGAGAAATGCAGGAAAAGAACCTCATTACACTGTGCTACTCTTAAAGCAGGGGTTAGTTTTCACATCTCATGTGATAAAATCTATTTATAAGAAGAAAAAAATCCACCACGTGTCCCCAGAGTTTAGGAATTATAAAAACTTCACGTTACTACAAATCTCCTGAACTTCGTCATCTTCATAAAACATCACGTCAGATGTTCCCTTTCTTGACTAAAGACAGTGGAATGTCATTTGAATTTCTAGTTCTCTGACAATTTTATGAATCATCTACAGTAAGCTGTTCATAAAATTATCAGAATCACAATCAGAAACTTTCCATTCTGTCTGCAACTCCTTGGTATACACTCACATAGTAATTTAATGGAAAGTTTCAGACTGAAATTCCAAACTGGCTATGTAGCATTTAAAACACAGTATTCTTGCAAACGGCTAGTCATTTGGCTTACACAGGATGTAAGAAATAAATAGCATTTTTTGTCCTCTTGGATCTTAATTTTGACCTTGTCATTGAAAGAAATCTCAAAGCTACATGTTAAGATAAGATTTTTTTTTTGTCCGATCACACAAAACAGAACAAAAGCAACAATATAACCCAAACACAGAATTTTATTCATGTATACATAATATAAAACTTCAGAAATAACTTATATTCTAGTAGCATAAGTTACACAGTGCCTTTTAAATACAAACTGGATGTTTTTAAACTTACCGTAGTTACATTCCCTTTCCTTTTTTCTGGAAGAAATGGGCACGCTTTCACTTGTATCTCTTTAACAGCAGCTGTCATGCTGTACCTTTCAGGGCTATTTTTAATGAAGATCTCACACTGTGCTGTAACTACCAAAGCAGGAGCATCACTTCTTGTTAAATCAGCCACAAACACAATTTCTGGATTTTTAACAATAATGTTCATTTCCATCATAGAAACAGGCTGCAGAGGTGCTTCAAAAACAGAAATTCAATTAGGTCAATTGTTCAAAGCTTAAACAGTTGTTACATACATCTCTTTTTTATTTATAACATTAGAACTGTTTTAAAGATTTACTGGCAAGATCTGCTAAGGTTGGCATCAGAAAGCATGTAGATTTCCTGCTTTTGATATGTTCCTAGATTCATTTATGTAGACATAAAACCTCTAAAGCTATAACTACTTTCAGATAGAACAAAAGACTCCAAAAAGACCAAAGGCATCACCTCTGATTTTGTCTATGAAACTGGCAAATGCAACAGCTTTACTAAATACCCATATCCGCCAGCTACTATATGAACTTACAAAAATGCTAGACATTTTCTACTCTGCGCAGAAGCAAGATACACATTCTTATATTGCACAGTAATGCAGGGTTAAGTAAAACTCAGTGTATGATTTGTGATGCCAGCATACTTTCAGGTAAGACTTCTTGATTTGTTTAGATTTTGATCATCTACTAAGTAATCTCAGCAGTCCTAGCTGAGGTGGACTCAGATGTTTATGGTACAGGAAAATAAAATCAACGATGACTAGCTTTGTAGATTTGATTTGAATTTTCTGAGGCGCAGAAGCATAAAAATCCCATTACCAGCTCTGGTTCTCTAACGATTATTTCTAATGTCAGATACACTCTTTATAGTGTTGGACTCTAAATTGTTTACTCAAGCTAAAAATTTTTCCTCTGATGTATAGAGAAGAGCAAATCAATGGACAAATGAAATGACAACATTTCTGGGTAGCTGTTGGGCAGAATTCAACCATTCATTGAGAATGCTAAGACAAACAAATTTAGGGGCTATCAAATCTAACTGTCATTTTCACCTTATTGTAGCATGTAACATATTTTCAGTTGTTCCTATTTTTGGGAAGGCAGAACTTCATTTATAAGTAAAGGCTGAGAGACATGAAACAATTTCTTTATTGCAAAGAAGGAAACACTAACGGTTAAAAAAAGCATATAAATAATGGAAATAACATGAAAAGAATATAATAATTTTAAGAGTGTCATAAATACTGAAAGTAACTGGATATTTAAATATAATTTTTTTTACACTATTTCCAGCACATACCTTGCTCTTTTAAAGGTAAGGACTGCCTGAGATTCCTCTGTGCAGCAGCACTTTCTGCATTAGCTTTTAGGAATATATCTGCAACTGTAAGTAGAAATTCCATGCTTGCACAAAGATATATCTCTTGAACAATCACATCAAGAACTGTGCCATCTCTCCCCTGCTTATAGCTTATATCCATCATAACTTTCTTTTCAAATCCATGCTTCATTTCCATCATCCTGAAAGTCCATTAAGACAGCATTCAGCAAGACAATAAGAAAACATCCACAAATAACTGAAAGATACTCTAGGTTCTCACTCCAGCTGCAAAAGGACTGAATGTAAAAAGTAATACTGAAAACTTCATAGCGTAATCAATGCTTTAAAGAATAATCCAATCAATATCAACATAAATTCTATAAAACTTCAAAAATGACAGGGCTCCTATATACTGGTGATTAAAGAAGTTTATAACTTTAACAGACCAAAATGAAATCAAACCATCACAATTACTTGCCAACATATGCGTTACAGTTTACTTATCACTCTTCATCAAGTAAATCTTAGTATTATTTCCCCACTGCTTTATTAAATACGAAAGTAGAAGTTGTTTCCACCTGCACTGAGCTACTTCATATCTAAATTTCATTTATAGCACTTATATTGCTGCCTCACAAACACTGTGGGGAACAAACGGCCAAAAGGACACAGGTCTTGTTCATGTGCACAGAAACTGTAGTGCATACATAAAGGACTATCCTTATTAAAAAACTGCTTATTTAGCAGAACACTAGATACAGATCACAGATATTTGCAGCTCTCTGGAAAACTCCAGTTAAATAGTATTTCATATTGAAACACAGACCTCGGTGTAGCCTTGTGGATTGCCTGTCTTTCATCATCTAATGAACAGTTTGCTAACTTGACTGAAGCATTCATTGAGCCATCTGACAACATTTTCACAGCGGCTGACATCAACAGTAACTTAAACTCCGCAAGCTTCAAAAGGTCATCTCTCTGATACAAATTTGTACCCTGTTTAAATGAAATGAAAGTACATTTGTATGTCTGCTTACAGGAAATGGAAGTTACATACACTGCTTTATTTATTCGATAAGAATTCTAACAATTTAAATGAACTCACTAGTAAATCGAAAGAGAAAAAAAAAAAAATCAATAATATACTGAGAAGGCTCCATATAAACAAAGCTTTACTTTTCTACTGGATTGCTAGAGCAAGATTACATTAAGGAAGGGGAGATGTTTAAGAGAAAGTAGAACTGTCATACACAATTTCAGATAGTTTGCCATTTTAGGTTAAAACTACAAAGTAGACGTAAAAATGTCAAATGTGAGAAATTAAGTTTGTCCTATGCAAAAACACACTGTATAGCCAGATAAGGAGAAGCCTTCAAGCTCCAGTATAACACACTACAAGCTTACAATAAATTACTAACAAACTTCTAGTCAGACATTTGCTGACAAATTTTATAAATTTAAACCAAGAAGAAGCCACAGGTGTTCATATTAAGACACAAATTCTAAATGTCTCTCTCTACAAGTTGACTAATATGTTCACACATGAATGTATAAATAGAAGAAAGCCTGGATATCCCTCTTTTTTTTCTTCCCCATAAATTCTTTCTATCAAGATGAGCTTTTGTTAAGTTTTAAGATACAGAAGCTTCTAGATACGATATACTACGATTTTTTTATTCTCTATCTTGACAGGTAATTAAAATAATTAATAAAATTAATTAAAATAATATTTATATTTTGTTTGTTACTACTGCTGGAAATCACTCTCTCTGCAAACAAATTAAACTACTATGTTATTAATTTAAAAGACTCTACACATATTTTTTGTTCCATGCAGTCAAAATTATACTTACCTGTTTGGAATTTGAGTTATATAACACTAAAGTCAAAGAGTCGAATCTGAAATCCAGTTTTAGTGTTGTTTTTATTTTCACAGGTGAATGCAATTCCACCACAGCTGATGTCACAACAGTTACACCTTTCAAAAATCAGAAGAACACTTCAATATTTAAGAACTTATTTGCTGACAGCAAATAAGAAAAAAAATATATTCTCAAAAACGACTAGAAGAGATTACAGCTTCCCTATCCTTCCACACTTCAATTAAATCCAATCCAATTCTTGTTGGCAAAGTCACATACGTTTGAGAAAACACTCTTTTTGTGATTTCCATGTGCAATCTTGATTATTTTAAGACAAAGATGTAAAACCTCCCTTAATGTTATACTCTGTTGTGCACATAACAATTCACAGAACAATTTCTGAACCCTATTTGCTTCGTTCTTGAGTATGTGCTGAGCAATTTATGGTCAGTTATGCCTACTCAATAGGGACAACTGTAGCAATGTCATAATTAGGGTCGACATAGATCATCAGAGTGCCATGGCAGCCTGGAGGGTAAACAGCATTCTGGGATGCATTTCGCACAATATATCCACCTAGCCAAAAGAGGCAATTCTTCTGCTAAATTTAGCATTGGTGCAGACTGTGTGTGGGTTTTGGCCCCAGAATATAAGAAGGATGTTAAGTTATTCAAAGGCGTCCAGAGAAAGGCAACATGACTGGAAGGCACATACCGTGAGAAGAGGCTGTGGGCACTCAGATTGTTCAAGAAAAGGAGGACAGAAAGAGAGTCTGAGAGACGACCTTACTGCACTCTACAAAGAGGAGGAGAAGTGGAGAGGGAGCTATCAATCTCTTCCTCCTTGTCACCAATGAGTAGACACACAAGAGGCAAAAAGCTGAATCACTAGAGGAAGTTCAGAGTGAACTTCAGGGAACATTTCTTTGTTGTGCATGTAGTTAAACACTGAAATAAGTTTCCTAGTGAGGTGGTAGATGCCTCATGGCTGTCAGTATTCAAGAGGCTTTTGGACAATATGCTGCATGATATGCTTTAACTTCTGGTTATCCCTGAAAAAGCCAGGCAGTCTGACTAGACAGTCTTTATAGGTCCCCTCCAACTGGACTATTTTTGTTCTGTTCTACAATCATGAAAAGACATACAGTTTAAAAATACTACTGGCAACAGAATCAGGTTACACAGAAAAAAAGACTAATTGAACAAGTTTCCCAAAGTGGGATTCTACCAACACCAAATTTTATGTGCTCACTGCATTACTGCCAGAAAAACAAGACAGTCCTTACATAAAAGTACTATATTGTCCAAGACTTACTACAGTAGTCCGGTGCTCCTACTGGCTGGGTATATTTCAAAACACAGCGTTCAGTTAATAAAGGCTTTCTATTACAAACAACTCAATCTTACCTTTTCATAAAGGTAAATCTGATAGAAAGCAAAAGTTAAAAGAAACATGAAAAAATGCTAATCAGCACTCAATTATACAAAATATTACCTGCAGAGTGCTCTGAAGTACTGCGGATATCACTGCGACTGGTTGTATCTTTCAGTTCTTGAGAAGGTGGTGATGCACCTGAGCTTTCACCTATATTTTCATTAAGTGTCCTCAGTATTGTTGTAATGTCCTCCTGACTGAGTATTAGCTTAAAAAAAAGATATTGTTATTGAACTCAGAACATCTCTTTCCATTAAACTTTTGATAACTGAAATCTAAGTTTTTAAAAGATATAAATAAACCAAATTTAAGAACCAAGTAAAATATTTCTCAAATCCATATAATTCCTTAATGTAAATTCTAGAAATCAAAAGTTATTCATATATTATTTTGTTTCTTCCCACTATTTTTTTTCTGCATTTTAAAAATTAAATGTTAGAAGGCATTCACAGTTTGACAGAAAGTTGCTCAAAACTGTTAAATGTATGTAGTCACAAGGTACTTTACAGTAAGTTACTACTTTTTTTTTTTTTTTTTAAATTTAGCAAATTGGTTTCTTCCTTCAGCTGACATGCTTTACATCTTATGATTCTTAATCTAAATGAGCATGTCCTTAACTCAGATTGAAGCTTGTTGTAGGTGTGAATTCTGAAGATGACCGTGAGATTAACAGACTAATAAATTCATGCTTTTTCATCCTACAAAGATGGAAACACATAAAACAAGGCTATAAAAGCATAGTCATTTTTATCTGACAATAGCAATAGCAGAAAATCTGTCTGCAGCGTCACAGATTACAGTTCTTAGATCAGAACAGAACAGAACTTTCCTATCTCCATATGAAATGACAAAATCCAATTCTTCCTATGTGTCCTTAGACCAAATAATAACCTAGGGATTATAGGCTTTTATGGACAGGACAATATCTATCTTGCACAGGCATTTCAGCAGCTGTTTTCAAAACTAACTGCTTACATTCATAGGCTTGAGTCGTCCAGATATTTCAATATCAGGAACCTCATTATACCATGCAGCAGATAAATTTCGTTCAACAGCTACTTCCAGATTGAGAGGTTGCAGCAGCTCTACTTCAGTTTGCAAAGAATTCTGCTCATAGCATGATCTGCAAAGAGAAACGAAATTTTGTCATCTTGACACGTTGTATTTACATATTCATACAGACAGTCATTTTCCTCATCTTATTTAGGAGTACTGTAAGCCAGTCTAAAAATAATTGAGTGCACTACACTTCAAATTTCTAGATAAGGCTTTATTCCATCAATTAAACATGCTTTCTTGGCAGGGAGGAGTTTTCAGGCATATGTCCAGGCATGTAGCATACTAACTCCTTGCATGTTATGATCTCCTCACAGGTCTTCACTGAAGAGTAAACCATTCACTCTTAAAACTTTGTTTGAAAATCTCCTTCCTCTTTCTCTTCTGCTCTTTATTCCCTGTGTTAAGTCTCATTTTCTATTTATTTATTTATTACATCCATCTGGTTTAATTTCTTTCCTGCTTAGTACAGCTTTTAAAGAAACCCAGCATCATCAAAATAGCCATTTGTAAACAGGCTTAACCTTCTCAATGCAGTGAATAATTCATAAGTCTATTATTCAATGTGTAGACTGCTATTTCTCCCAAATCATAATTTCTGATTTGTTTGTTTCGGGTTTTTTGTTTGGTTGGTTTTTTGTTTGTTTGTTTGTTTTTACAAAATCTTTACTATTTGGCGCTGTATTTCGAGATAATTGTGCATTCAGCAACAGCCCATCGTTAATTATTTTAATAACAAATTCTCAAAGCTCTTCTACTAAAATGTCCCACAAAAACTACATGAATTTGATAAATGTGTATGCTACGTTACCTGTATAACTTCAGTTCACTCAATTTCACCGTCATAGAGTCAACAACAGGTGGGAGATTATATCGAGTCTTTGTTTTAGCAATAAAGAATCGGTTCTTTACAGTGATTAGACCAAGATCAGCCACCAGGACATTTGCAGAAACTGCTGATTGTGGAATTATCACAACAGGTGCTTTAATATTGATATCTAGTGCCAAACGAGAACTATGCTCTGCTAGCTCTTTCACACCTGTAGCTGCTTTCTCTGCTGCTTGAACTGTTGCCTCAGTAAGAGCTTCCTTGGCAGCTTGAAAATTATTTATAAAAGCCTAGAAAAAAAAAAACAAACAGAAATTGTGAGGTTTATCATAGTATTTTTATCTTAGAATTTTACATAAAAATATAAAACCACTCTATTTTAAATAGCAAATCATGTTAAGATAGATTTTTGCTACAGTTTTTCTGAATTCCTTCCCAGGATAATCATATTATATCAATTATATTATCATCAGATAATGAAATCATCTTTCAAAAATACAATATACAGTATGTCTATATAAAAATAAATATCAATATTAAATATTTCGTAAATCAGATGGCAACAGACATTACCCTACAACTAGACTTGTATGATGTTTTATTTACACTTTCGGAGTACAAAGGATAGATTTAGTTGACAGAGTTTATGGAAGAGGCATTTATTTTCATGCCTTAATACTTATTTTCCAAAACTAAACAACCCTGAACAGTATGTATATCTCCAAGTTGCTATATCACTTAAAGAAATAGAAGCCTAACAATACTAGCAGATATTGTTGCTTAGGCATCCACTGTATAAAACTAGAGTGAAGTTGATAACCCAAAGACAGTTCCAACAAAGGTTTTACAAGATTATGTAAGAATTCTTACACAAATGGACGCTATCCCATGTTGGATGCTTTATCATTCTATAGCCTTGGCAATGGCATTTCCATGTTAAAAAATTGCAAATGGAAAATTTAACTCACCAAAATAGAAGAAAAGAATTTGTTCACAAAGACTACTTGAATACAACCAACAGTTAAGTAAACACGATTGTCAACAACATCCATATTTGTGTATGCAATACCATCTGTAGCATTTACATAAGATATCATTTTGAAGTTAAAGACTTCCTTTCCTGTGATATAAAGAGCCTGAGGAAGAAAAAATAGAGCATCTTCAATGTAAAAACTTAGCTAGAGAATACAAATTGTAGTGTAAAAGCTAGCAACTCGCACTTTGAAGACATTTTTAATTTATATATCATAACAATAAATGGAACAAAAAAAAAAAAAAAAAATTCTGAAATAGCTAAAAATATTGATTTAGAATCTCATAATTAATAATTATATTGATTGAACTTAATGAGTAATCAGAAATCAAGGTTCCACAAAATCAATTTTGGTGTAGCTCTTACTGGCTAAAGAGACAAATAAATTTCCTTATAGCGAACAAAACTATTTTTTATGTCTATTGGGAATTTTTAACAATAACGTTCATTTCCATTGCAGATACAGGCTGCAGGGATGTTTCAAAAACAGAAATTCCCAAACAAAAATTTCACAAATTTCAATTTTGCATTTATAAATCAGTCAGAAATCAGTGATTCATGGAAATGTATACCTTGTTATACAGTGCCATCTCATCAGAATCCACAATAACAATGTTCTTCAGTTTTGCAGTTATTTCTGTTGCCGTTTTTTTCATGATCACTTGGCTATCCAGACCTGCAAAAAAAAATAATAATAATAAAGAACACAAAATAGTAGGAGCTATTGGGAATAGTTGAACGGTTGGACTGGGTGATCTTTTAGGTCTTTTCCAACCTTGGTGATTCTATGATTCTATGATTCTATGAAAATGTACAGGCTCCTCCACAAATACAGTTTTATACCTCTGTGATTTAAGTTTTGTTCCTACCTTCGATGTGAATTTCAGCTATTCTGTGTTTTTTCTCTCTAATAAAGACACTCAAACAGGTTAAATCTGCCATTATATTGATGTCGATAACATCTTCGTACTTTGATTTTTTTGATGCTGTAGAAAATTAAAAAAAAAAAAAAAAAACAAAAGAGAATTCTTGAAGGAGGAGGAGAAGATGTAAAATTTAATACCCATTTTCAAAATGCTAGTAGGTCTACAGTGTTGGGAAAACATACAGCACTCACAGTAGCAAGGAGAGGAGGAGAATGTGCTAAGAAAAACTACTTTGTTCCTGTCCCTTACAAGTCTTTTCAGATTTTAGCTATGCCTACTAACATTTTTAACATGAATAAGGGCAAACGCTGGAATGGACTTCCTAGAGCGGTGATTGATGCCCCATGTCTGTTCAAGAGACATTTGGACAATGCCCTCAGAAATACGTGTTAACTTTAGTTCAGTTCTGGAGTGACCAAGCAGTTGAACTACAGGATCTCTATAGAAAGATTTTTGTAAGGATGATAATGATTTAATCTTGCCTGCAATAGTTTTATAAAACTACAAGCAATTCAGTATTTGCTTGCATTGCAAAATGGTTCAAAGATAGAGAAGTGCTGTATCTTCTGTTCACAGCTTAGTAAGTCACAGAACGGAACTTTTAAGTTTGCAGAACACCTTGTGTACACAAATGTACCTTGTATCCAAGCATGTCTTGGCATAACTGAAATTAAAAACCATCACAAATTAAAACAATCTTACACAGAAATAACAAAAATACAGTTAAATGGAAGAATTTTTTTTGTTTGTTTTTACACCTTTTCTATCTATTTTGTTATTCAATAGAGTCCTACAAAACACCTTCAAGGAATTAGCTGAGAAAATAGACGTTTTAACTAGTTGGTTGGTGAAATAATCACTAAACCATCAGCTGACAGATACTGTATGACTTTATTACTGCTTTTCCTCACATTCCACTCCAACTGAACTCTCATCTCTCCTAAGGCAAGTATTCTCTTTGCCTGCTTCCCTCAAAAAATAAATATTACAAAGCTCATTTTCCTTTTGTTATGTTAATATCTTGTTTTGCCAGAGATCATTATTACCTCCCCTTTAACAATGCTTAAACCATTAACAAAGCTAATTTCATTTGACGGCACATGGGAAACAATTATGCAAACTCCATGAAATGATGTGCGCCCAAAAGATTGCCTTTTCTTTGTCTAATATTTACCATCACAATCTCATCAACTGATATTAAGTGATATTAAGAGCAACTCATAGCAAAAATTTTAAATCTCCCAGTAAGCTTAAATATTTTTATAATGGGAAAAAAAGATGGTGTGAAAAGTCATGAAGTTAAACTACTGAGGAAGTACAACGTTGCCTAGAATACACTCATGAGCAAAAGTTTTTATGTTCATGCTATGTTTTTCTAACTCAACCAATTCTTTACTTCCCTGCTTTTTGAAAGAATCTTTTATGTGTACGCACTGCAATGCAAAAATCATATGTCAGAACACCACTGGAAATGCAATAATTATCAGTTAGCTATTTAATACAGATTCTCAGAACTAAGTGAAATTAAGAAATTTAAGAAATATGCTTAGTACTTCTTCCTTCTCAGAAAGTGTAAACGGCTAAAGCATCTATCTTCTTTAATTAATTAATTTTTTTTTTTCCTCCACTACACTCTTCCAGCCAAGGAATAACAGTATAGTATTGCTAGTCTGTAACACTGCTGACCTGTTATCACCAACAAAATTAGAAAAAGCTGTGGATAAGTAAGAATAACTTAAAACAAAATTTCTCATGTCAAAAGTTTCTGACAAGTTTAAAAAGACAGAAAATACGTTTTTTTTTTTTCCCCTTGCTTAAAAGAAGGAAGAGAAAGGAGCAAAAAGACCCAAGAAAGAATAAAGAAACGTACTTAATTTTTTAAGAACATCCTTTTTATCCTCTGTTTTTTCGTGGACCGGCTCTTCTGCAACTTTAGTTTCTTGTTTGGGTAGAAGACTATTCAGATAGTTCACAGCATTCAAGAGAGTCTCAGTATGCAAATGAACATCAAGAGATGAAAAGTTTACCTGAAAGAATAAATTATGTTTATCCAATGTACTCCTGTTTTAGGAACATTTTATTACATTTTAAAAAGGATATCATACCTTTATTTTCTGTAGAACGTTCTGATAGGCAGTCTTCAATTCTGGTCCATTAATATCAGCCTATTTCACCAAACATACAGATAAACAGGTGAAATAAGCAGGAGAGGTTTTTAAATTTCAATTTACAACTCATGATACTCAAGTTAATCTGTTTAGGGACTAGAATGATTTATGTGTACAACACTCAATATATTAAGAAATGAGTAGGTAAGGAAAAAAAAATTCTCAGAAATACTGTAGTTTGCAATTTATTTATGATTCAAGAAAGTAGTCTGCTGTTTTCCCACCTTTGTATACTCCAGAGTGAGAAGATCATCTTCTACATTATCCAAAGTAGTAACTAAGTAAACTGGTTTCTCATTATCATCTTAAAAAAGAGAAAAACATGCATTACTTTTTTCCTAAAGAGATTTATAAGTTATCTAGAAATCTTTTAAACACTCAAATTACCAAACTATTAGTGGAATTATTCTTTTCATTTCTTTCCCCTCTTACCTTTAATCAGCGCATGAATTTTCCTCAGCTGACAAAACCATGTCCTCTAGGCTTTCTAAAGACACTTTCTCAGTGTTGGTTATTTACGAATCTTTTTTTTTTTTTTTTTTATTAGTACATAAACACTTACCCATATACTCTGGACACAGTAGACAAATTTCATGCAGGAAAGCACTTGCAGTCATGTCAAATGTTCTTAATTTAAGTTCAGTGCCTAACCCTACAACCTCAAGCTGCAGCACTGGAGTCTCAGTATTGTCAGTAAGACGGCATAATTTTATTAAGACCTATGAAAAAATACATTAACAATTTTAAGGAATTATCCATTTATTATCACCTATTTACATACATTTTACTGATAGGCATGTTGATCATTAAACTTTATGTAGAAAATGATCTAAAAAAAAGAGTTCAACAAGGAGAACTGATAGAATACAGTTTTCTGCTATTTTAAGAAAATCTTCAAATGTGCATATGTGTAATATAAAGACATGCAATCTTCCTTTCCATATAACATTCTCTGCAAATAAGAAAAACTGGAACCAAATCTGACAGTTTTAAACAAAAAAAGCCAACAAATGGAGAGAGAAGCGATTCTTAACAGATTCATGTTGGTATCACTTTCTCAGAAATTATGAAATGCTAGAAATGTTTCTAGAAGAGAAGAATGTGAAGTATGGCATCTTAGACTAGCTCTTAAAATCTTATTGTCATGTAAAATATACTAATCTTCAATTTTTTATATATATATATATATATTTATAAATGTAGTGCCTAAGACAACATGCTAGTTACATTAAAGCCTTTCTTTAGTGTAAACCTTACACTAAAATGGAATTTGTAAAATTTGATGATTTTTTATAGTTTTCTTGTACAGCAGCAATTATATTGCCATAGCCAAGATGGTCTAAAGAAGCAATGTTTGTCATAAGACCACAACTCTTCATTAGACCAATTGCTTTAGTCAGTTGTCTTGCAGACAAATGTCTTACTTTTAGGTAAAATACTCCTTTTTCAAGTCTGGACATGTGAGAATAATACATAAAAGAAAACACATCATAGTGAATTTATGTTTGAGTTCAACAGAAACTGAGGAAAATTAGGGAAAAAATAGGGTACTTCTATGAGAGAAAACTTTAATGAGCCTTTCCTTCTGACCTCAGCAGCATACGGAGAAAAATAGTTGTCAAGAGATGTCAAAGCACCTCCAGAAAACTGCATAGAGTACAACACTACTTCCCCCCACTCCTTCCGCTGATAGTTAGGAAAAGGAAGTTCAATGACAAAATGAATTGGAAATTAAAGGAGTTAAGTCACAGAATGGCCAGGGTTGGAAGGGACCTCAAGAATCATGAATCTCCAACCCCCTGCCACATGCAGGGCCACCAACCTCCCCATTTAATACTAGACCAGGCTGCCCAGGGCCCCATCCAATCTGGCCTTGGACACCTCCAGGGATGGGGCATCTTCAACCTCTCTGGGCAGCCTGTTCCAGCACCTCACCATTCTCTCTGTAAAGAACTTCCCCCTGACATCCAATCTAAATCTTTCCTCCCTCAACTTGAAACCATTTCCCCTTGTCCTGCTAAGTCAAAGTCCAAGTCAAGACAGCGCAGACAAAGATGAAGAAAACAAAACTCTGAGTGCTCCAGAACAGAAGCAGGGAGTCAATACTCCTTCAAACAGGAATTCATGAATGCAGCAACAGAGGAAGAGCTACAGTTCAGGTGTGCTTTGGAGAAAATTATAATTTTACCTCTGCTACTTCAAACCTCAGCTGGAGTTCAGTCATATTTTTCAAAGATTCTTGTTTATTTAGTTTTTTTCGTCTTGTGCTGCTAGCTCGTTTGAGGGATCCAGATGGACTTTCAAAAAATGGCACATCTTCCACAGGACTGCTTAGAGCATCATAAAATTCTTCTTCTGATTCTAAAGATTAATTGACAACAAAGTTACATAAGTATTTTAGATAACCACCATGACCTAGGATTCTTATGTTTGCATCTATAAATATTTAGATGTTTAAGTATGGGAAGACCACCTGCCTGTCACTTGGCAACCAGCTAAGCATGTTTCTATAATTGTCTCTGTTCCTGCCTCCACAACTTTTTACATGTACAGCTCCCACTATATAATCATAAATCACCAACAATTTCTCATCAACTCCTTTGCCTGCATTCTATCAGTACTGGATATGCAGAAAAAGCACAGTGTCCCACAGTGTCTTCAGTGTGCACTAAAAGCTTAATATGCCTTTCTCCTGAAATGAGTACTGGTTTCATGCAGTTTGAGTGAAATAAGAACTACGAAATCTTTAATCGGTTTGACTTTATTAGGGAAGTATTACAATGACAAATTACAGTGATGGGCTTATAAGCCTTTTTCCTTTCACCTAGAAAACATAATTATTGAAATTTAAGACACCCATGGAACAAGTATCTTTCCTTAAAAAAAAAAAAAAAGAAAAAAAGAAAAGAGGACATGGAGTGATAACTTTTACACTTTAAAAATCTCCTGTAGTCTGGGAGATGGTAGAAAAATAAGACTCATTTAAAATGATCACGCAGATGCATGCATAGTATAATATACAAACCGAAGCTGATTCACTCAAACTGGTTATTACTTTATCAAACTAACTGCTGCAGTATTCACTCTCATCACATTCTAATTTAAAGAAGTGAGGCACTTTATATTTGGGCGTTTAAAAAAACTCGTACAAGAAATGTGAAGAAGTTTCATATGTGTACACACACTGTACAGACACTGAATAAAGTAATTACATAGCAGCAGAAACAATTTGCTTAGTTGATAATTTTACTACTGTTTGCAAACTAAAAGGGCAAATTCAAAAGTAGTGCCTCCTATTCTACTTTATTGGACCATGATGTCAAGAGGTGGATGCTGGTGGTACATCAGTAGAGGTCAAACTTAGCTGCCAGTATCCTGCTACATTTTGTTGCTGTGCAACGAAGCCTGACAGAATCACATCTGACACGGAATCACATATGAACTCAAAAACTTAATTTGAACTGTTCGCTAAATTGGACTTTAAAATAGACTGTATTACCTGACTCTGCAAATGAATGAAGATCCAGAACAGGAAGCTGTGATAAATGTGGTGCAGAAAGCACAGGCGATATTGCAGCCTGAAATGAGAGACACCATAACATTTTCTGCATGAATTCCTTATGTATGCTATATATGTACATATGCTACTGTGTAGAAAACTTACAAAGAAATTAGTCTTACTTTACAATGCAGTCTTACAGTGCAATAGAACATGTTATTAATAATTAAAAGGATGGGAAAGAATAAGGACTAAAGGCAGAATCAGTGGGTTTTACATATTAAATTGCTGCGGAAAGAATATATCTGAAAACAAAGAGAAGAGATTCAAACATCACGTCTCATAGATCATAAAATAAACAAAAAGAAGACACCACACAATAAGTCAGGAAAGATAACACCTAGTACCTCACAAGATTAGAGAATGAAACTCCAAAGACTAGCTGCTCTTCATAAAAATCACATAATACTAGTGGTATTAATAAGAAAAAAAGTTATAGAAAGCAGGACACCAGACAGAACTTGTTGCCAAGTTTCTTTGTGTATCTGGAGAAGCAAATTCTATCAGTATGAAATTGTTAGATACAGTTGCCTACAACCTAGAGAAGTAACTGAAAATATGTGAAATGTCACTGTTTTGCCTCTACATGGACAAACAGAAACAAGAACCTTCTCTCTATTTCTGAAAAGGAAAAAAAAATAATGTTAGAAAAGGTAATCAAGCAGTTTGCTCAAGATTTCACATAGAGCCTTAGAAAGTAGAACCACTGTTTTGAGTTCATTAAAAAAGCACTCCTCTGCATGTTCCACATGCTTAGCATAGATGGACCTTGCACTGACTATTAAAATAAGGAAGACATGTTCACTGCTTGTACACTCACACTTGATTACTTTGGGCTCTTGATAGTACAGAGGACAGTAGTTCTGATACATAAGACCAGTCATACTTTTTAGTACATTTAGTAGCTCTCAGTATCTTACGGAAATGAAGTGCTGTGCCAAATAAATTCATATCTTTGAAGGAACACTGTTTTCAACAGATTAGCAATGCCCCATTTTTCATCTTACTCTTCACATTTTGTCTTTCCAGTCTTTCCTCCCAGTCCTCAACCTACATAATTTAGCCTTACTCAGTGTATTGTGAATGATACATGCATTGAGTCTGGCAATTGTGTCTCATCTGTAAGACTCTGACTTTGTAAAGAGAGAATAGGTTGTAAGACTTAACTCCACGGTATCAAAATAATAGAAAAAGTCTTTCACACCAAAGCAGAACTTCAAAAGTGCAAAACTGTAGAAAGATTTGTTCAGAAGTGTCACCTCTTTTCGCGCTGCAATAACAATTCCTCTACTATTTCAAGTTTCACACCCCTTATTCTTGAAATTTTTTTTCAGTGATTAGTTGTACAAAACAGCAGAGATTATCATAGCTTTTAACTGAGGATACCAATAGCACATGAAGAATAAAACAGTAGGTCAGATCTAGCTAGAATATTCATGTTACCACTTAAAAGATTGCAGGAATTACAAAGCTCACTCTGCATACATTTTCAATAGGTACGCAAGGCTAGTCATGTGTATGTACTGCTATTGAATGTTATGCCAACATATAAGCCAGAGAAACAACACCAGATGTCACAGCAGTGGTCATAAAAATAAAAATTAAAAAAAAAAAAATAATTAAAAAAAAGTAGAATAATTTATATAATAATATGAAGATGGAAAGATAATTTTGAAATAACCTCCAAAAAAATATCCCTCGAAGTAAACCATTATTCATTCAGAATCAAGTACACAGAAGATTAAACAGTAGTAGCAAGTAGTATTTAAAAATCACACAATCATAGATGGCCCAGTTTTGTCTTTGATATTGATATGTCATAATAGGACTGCCTTAACAATATATAAACAAAGCCAGATCATGCAGATTAGAGTGATGATAAAAAGTAGCGATTTTGAGTTCATTTTCTAATATTCTTAAAGAATATCAAAAGTTAAAATACACTCTTGGCAGTTTTTTGACTCAAACAAACAAACAAACATAAAACACTGATTCCAAATGTTTTCACTAAAGGAGGGAAGTGAGGAATTAGGGGCAGAATTCACTCCACATTTCTAACCCTTACAAAAAAAACAAGACAGAACTGACCCTAACACAAGAGTGTTAACTGAATAAAGGAAAGCTATGAGGGGCAGTGAAGTCAGCTAAATTAAAGGATTAAGAGATAAGACCATCATTAAGCAAATACTGTTCAGCCAACATTACCCACAGTTAGGTGTTATTTTTTTTTTATTTTTGTTTTAAAATTGAGCTGCTGCTCATTCATATAAATTTGCAGACTTTTAAAAATTGCAAAGTTTTAGCTATTTCTTTCTCAAAACAAAACAGCTGAACCCAAAGTCTGTAATACTAAAGAACATTTGTAAGTTTGAAGGTAAAATTGAACTAACATTCAACTAAAGTAAGCACATACACTCAAGACCAATCAGAATTACAAAGTAATTCCCAGAGTAGTAAAAGAACTAATCAGTTGTACATTTTTTAAAACAAAACAGCAACTTGACAGCTATTCAATAACTATTAACTAAAGATCATAATAAACACATACTAGATAATAAGAAAAATTTCTATGACTTCATAGAATTGGTTATGACCTTTCAAGAGGTGCAAAACAAATATTTGATCTCCACTTCGTTCTGCTCATCTGATAAATGTAGAAATTTATTTTTCCAATTAACATCAATGAAATAACTTTTAAAAACCTTACCTCAGTTATTTTTGGTGGAGAGCTGGTAGCAGGAGTACTTTCTGCTTTAGGAATGCTATCAACTAGCTCCAAGATGCTTTTCAGCTTTTGGTCTGATATTTGGACAGATAGTAAAGGCAACTGTCCAGACAGCTTGAACCTGTTAGACGATCATTGAAAATTGAAAAACATTTCATTGACATTTCATATTCATTTTCTTCTGAAATATACTTCATGACTTCCTTAGCCAGCCTATTACAATGCATTACCACTCTGAGAAGAAATTTTTCCTAGTATGTAATCTGTACCTCCCATGACACAACTTGAGGCCATTACCCATCCTGTCACTGGTACTTGGTGGTACAGTAGTAGAGGCTGAACCTTCCTGCCAATATTGAGACATTTTGTTGCCATGTAACAGATGGCAGCAGAGGGCAGCCTGACAAAACGGCATCTGACATGGAAGTGCATATGAAACAAAAGTGTGCATTTGAAGTTTTCCGTGTGGAAAAAATGGCACCCACTAACATTCATCAACACTTGCTGAATATTAATGGAGACCGAAGAGTGGATGTGAGCACAGAGAAAGTTGGACGGCATGGGCAATGTTTTCTGAGCAATGATGCTCTCATAGAAGCTGTGAAACAGTGGGTCACTTCCACTGATGCAGATATTTATGAGAGCAGTATTATGCAAACTGTTGTTTATAGACTGTGAAAATGCATAGTCAAGTTGAAAAATAGAGTTAAATAGCTGAGAATCTGCTCTATCTAATGGTATTATTGCGTTCATAGTATCTGTTGTAGTTTCCATGGAAAGAACTAGGAAGTGTTATATGCAGAGCAATCAACATAGTACTAATATGTTTGAATTGTGAGAGTTAAAAATTAACCAAAAATAAAACATTTGTAGTTTCAAATGACTGTAAAATATAAAACTAATATGTAAAAGCTTATCATGCAACCATAATAGGATATACTTGTACAGATGGTAATCTGAGTTCACTTTTTTTTTTTTAAATGAAGCTTTTCTAGAGCTTCAGGAAAGAAGCAGCAGCAGCGAAGCTCTTAAAGAAAAGAAAACTTCCACAACTGGGTAAAAAGCTGCTGTCCTAGTCATTCCAGGACTGGTAGGTTACGTTAGACTATTGTAACATAATCTACAGAATCCATCTGGAGACAGAATTAAGCACAAAATGAAAATTTAAAATATTTTTAAAAATCAGTCTTTATGAACTCCTGGTATCGATATGCTAGACTGATTTTTTGTTTTTGTTTATGGTTAAGAAAGTAGTTATGATCAATAGCTCACTATGGTATATCTTATTGCAGCCAAACATTTGCACACAAAATAGTCACTCAGAAAGAAGCACTAACTGATTTCTAAAATACACCACTTCAACAGCAGAAGCAAAATTTTCAAATTTCTAGACATGGGAAGAAACCACATGCTATCATGTGAATGATCATATGAGAATATGAAACACAGAAATAATATTCATTATGGAAAAATTTTTTTGAATCATCTTTAAAAGAGATAAGCAACCAAAAGACTTATCTTCTAGTCATGACAGATAGGTGGTAATACAATATGACACTCACTAAGAGCAGATGCATTGTAATCTACTTCATGCCATTATAATCCAATTATAAAACTACATTAAAACAGTTTCTTACATGACCACAGAAATGACAACTGAAGCTTGCTTCCCATCCTTTTTGTTTCCCTTATTGCACCTTCTCCATCAAGCAGAGAAAAGGTATAGAGGGAAATAATAAGTTATTTTATCATTTCAAGCATCAAATTTTAGAAACTAGCCTCACAGCTTTCCAGGAGATGGCACCATACTACCATAAAAATCAATGCTCTGTTCACAATACACAGCACTTCCAATGTAGACAATTTTTAACTTTTTTTTTCTGAGTAAACAAATCCTAAATTCTTCAGATTCCTCTTATTTCATTGTTTGCCTCTTCACTTTGTTTAAAAAAATTAAAAACTACAACAGTCTATGACTATTTCCATGCCATTTAATGCCTAACTACTACTGAATTTCTAACAGACATAAGAATGAAATGAGCATAAGCTAATTTGATGTAGCAGAAGGTAGTGATTCTTATTAATGACTAAAAAAACCAAAATCATCTTGAATTCACTGTGCTGGTTCATGAGTCTGTCAAGAATGATTTTCAGCATTAGTGAAGATACTTCTTCCAAAATAAAAATTTAATCTTTGCCCCTTTGACTCAGTGGTCTTAGATATCCAGATATGCACCTTCTGAGATAACTTAAGGAACTACTCTTTTTTTTTTTTTTTTTTCTACAAAAGCCTATGAACACAGTCAATACATTAAGAAAAGTTTTCTAGAGAAGTGATCTCCAACAAATAAACAAACTTAACGGATAATCTAAATGAAAGAAAAGGAATAAGACAGCATTTTACTTTTCAAACTATTTTGTGATGTTTATAACATAGTTATATGTTAAGAATTGAGTATTTCCCATTAAGACTGAAATCAGAAGGACAGACTGAATTAGAACAAGCATTAGTATATTTAGTAAAATATTTGTTGTATAATTATATAACATCCTTCCTCATCTATATCTGGCAACTTTGTAGATCTATTCTCTACTTCTCTCAATAAAGGCTAACTTGATTTTCTTTTAGTCCCTCCTAAAAAATTTAAATTACTGTAAAATTTGAAAATAGGAAAAAGACTTACTTGGGCATTCTTGCATCAGTGACAACCATAGCCCTACCAAATTCCACTTTCACATCCAGAGGCTGCAAGATATGTTGAGATGAGTATTTCAGCTTGCGAGCCTCCTGCCAGTTCTCATCTAGAAGAGCAGAGAAATCTTGTGATTTAAACATTCCAGTGTATTTCTTCTCACTACAATTTTTACAGATTTAACGATCTAATGTTAATATATATTGTTAAACATTCATGTCATATAGCCTCTTTTACATCTCTTCAACATATGTATATTACAAAGGATGAGGACACTCAGGAGTACTTAATGCCATCCATTATTCACATCAAGACACCTACCCAAACAATGGTGCTTCGAAGGGCTAAATTCTTAACATTCATTGTACTCAAAGCTCAGGCTTTAGATTCTTCTCTGGATCCAGAGGGCTAAGAATTAAATGCTTTTGATTTCTCTGGTTCTGACTCACTCTACATTGTTAGTTCCCAAACTGCTAATAGAAGGCTCCTTCAGTAAAGGACTCTGATCCATTCTTTACCCTCACGCAATGATCAAACCTATAGATACTCATGGTTTCCTCTTTTAATTTAGAGGGAAGCAAGGAAAAGGCTCTGAAGAAAAATACCACAAATGAATTAAACTGTTGGAATAAGAGCAAAAGTACATATTTATTATGCACAAAAACAAATAGGAAACCTTGGAGTATTTAAAAAATAGGGGGGTTAGTATAAGTTTATTAATGCTCTTAGGTTCATTCATGTTCTTAGGTTAAAATCTAAGACCTAGAAGTCATGATACTTTCTCAGAACATGAGTTTAAAAGTTCGAAGTTTAAAAGAAGCACATCCCAAAGATTCTTCATTGCTGTAATTAAAAATACAAAAAGGCATATCAACTATTATCAAGGAAGATTTACCTTTATGAATACTTACCATGTTTGCTGTAGAGTAGTTGTATACTGGTGAGTTGGATATCAAAACTGTCATAAGCTCTTGACATTATATCTTCAATACTGCTTTGTCCCACCTTAAGTCCTGATATATCGGAACGACTTTTGCTTTTCATCTTAAAAATAGCCACAGAAAGAAGAAATCATTACCAAAATATTCAAAGCTACAGTTCTAGAAATACTTGATCCTACCACAATAAAAGATTAAATTTAAATTCTTATTATATCAGCACAGAGTCTTAAAAATATCACAGGAAATAAAAGAAAGAAAAATATTAACATCATTTCCTCATCAAGGAAAGAAAGAAAATTAACCTCATGAAGTTCCATATCATATTTTTTATGGAAGGAATTTAATTTCCTTTAATACATAAATTGTTTCCCAGAGCATTAGGTGTCAAACACCTTATAATTAGTAGAATAAATATTCACTTTTCTGTATGTAGAATATTATTAATTATCAGAGATAAACGATCTGCTTTAAAATCCTATTCAGTTTAATCATAGCTTCATCCTGTTAAATATGAGTTAAATTCAAGGTAAAACAGAAAAGAGGCTTTAAGCCATTGATATAAAATGTTTAGTGTCCTAACTTTAATGTCAGAAAATATCCCTTTGACACCACTTTGGGATGGCTATATCACCCTGGTATCTTACGTTTGTATGTGCCCTTTCTGACACTATCTTCAATGACATGTGCCTGTCATCATCCTTAAAATATTGAATAACTTTTGCATTGATATCTCTTCGTGAGATCTGCATAGTGCTCAAGGTAAGGTTGGTTTGTAAGAGTGAAATTCATTTAAACATCAGTGTCTAAGAAAGCTTTTTCATTTTCAGTGCTACTGAAGTATGACTACTTTTACAGTTAAAGTTGTGGATTGAACATTCAGAATTATCACATCATCTTTGCCCCAGTAATCTCGTTTAAGTCTAGGTACATCAATGCACTGAGGTACAGTTTTAGTTTCATGAGATATTTTGCCTGACAGGCCTTGACTGCAAAACCGAGGGAAGAAAACTACCAGACTCGTATTAAGTATACCCATCCAACATACATTCTACATCTTAATTAAGCATTTATCACTCCAAGTGAATAGAGGATTATTAACCCTAATACAGTACCTTATTGTAAACAGTTTTCACTGTGTCCTCTGTCTGCCATCCTTTTTAGAAAACATTCAGACATGTTTACTGCTGTCTCATTTTGAAACGTAACTTTCCAGCTATCACTGTGAGAATAGTTTCCTATGGTTGGAGCGGAGAAAGATGGGCTGTTCTATTAAACTCCACACACTATTTAGTCTAATAGAGTGTCTCGAGCACCCAATTCATATATACATCAATTAGTGAATGCCATAAAGTGTCTATCAATGACCAGCATCCAGAAGGGCTTCCATACCACTTGGTAAAATCACTACTTACTGAAATAAGTTAACTGGTTGCAAACATGAGCTATTTTTAATATCTACAAAGCACTTCTTTCCACTAATTCCAATTTCTAAAACATCTTAAGTAATCTAACAGAAATCACCATGTTCACAAAGTCATTCTGTTGCAAAGACAAAGAAGTTTACTTCACTTTAGGAAGATTTGAAGCTCTGGAACAAAATATTAAAAAAAAAAAAAAAAAAAAAGCACAAAGCAATCTAAATAAATATTAAGAAATACTAAGTAGCAGAATCATACTTATCCAGACTAGAATGAAAAACGAATAAAATTACTTATATTACATGCAAAAGAATTCTGTCCTGGAAGAACACTATTCGATCACTGAGTAAGAAGACTAAGAATAACATATAGGAGCAGTGTCTTCCTTGATTTTAAAGTATTAAAGTATCATTTTGAATACTTCCTCTTGCATATTTCTCTTGCATAAAGCATCTCAAATATATTTCATCTCCAATTTTAATCAAGTTAGTTTAGAAATTGCTAGTATGTTTGTATTTATTTCAAAAGGAAAACTCAACTACAAAAAGACAATTGTAATTGATAATGGTAATTGTAATGGTAATAGAAATGATAGTTACATTAATAATAAAATATTTAATCATGTAAGTAAAATGTTTACTACTTCATAGTATAAGATTTTAAAAATGTTAGACTTTTTCTACATAGTAGTTCAAAAGCATAAACAGTTTCATTCCAGGGGAGGAGTATTTTCACAGAATTGATGAGGTTGGAAAGGACTTTCGGATGTGATATTTCCAACCCTTCTGTTCAAGTAGAGCCACCAAAAGGAGGCAGCCCGGAAGATTTTTAGCAGTTACTGTGGATTGAAAAAATCTATTCCAAAGAGTTCAATAATTTGTCTTGACTAGAAAGCTGTTTTAAATAAATTTCATATACATAACAAGAATCACATACATAAGAGGAACGTTTACTTAGTCAGTACAATAAAATACAAATTCCAGAAACAGAAGTCACAGAAAAATCAAACATCTTTTGTAAATTACTTCATACCTTAAGACTACCAAGATCCAAAAGAAGTAGATTAGAAGTACAGTCATAGAATCCCTTTTGTGGAACAATGATGTATGAAGCCATGAGGTTAATTTTGAGATCAAGAACTTTCTGGGTCTCAATAACATACAACAACCCTAAAAAATAATACAGTTAGTTAATACAAACAAATTAATTGATCCAAAAGCCATGGAACTAGAAGAAGCTGTGAAAGAAACTCAAGCTTCACTTTGATTGAGCTGGGAAAACCACACAACTTTCTTTTTTTCCAATAAGACCACTGGTGCCTGTAGTTGATTGCTGAGCTAGTGTAAATCTACCATCTGCAAGCAAAGTGTGCATGTACTTTCTCCCTACCTGTACTCTCTATACAAATAGTTTGTCATCCCCTTCAGCAAACCACTTATTTCTGCATGAAGAAAAATTTTTGTTTCCCTTCATCTACCATACTGCTACAGCCATCTAATTGACAAGTTTAATTACAGATAGTGAAGCTCTTCAAGTTTTTTCAGGGCCAACAATTATAAGCAACTTTCTAAGATGTACCAAGTATCCGACATGGTGATGATAAAAAATGCTAACACACAAGCAGAAGCTGCAACATGATGTATGCAATTCTGATGAAACCTCATAATGAGCATAAATGAAACAAGAGCTGTAAAGCATACTGCAACTCAGCAGCTGCTGAGATAACCCATTGTGCTCTGTATATTGAGAAATTAAATTATTCCAGAAGGTATAAACGAGATTACCAAACTGGCCAAACTACCAGCATTATTACTACTAAAATACTGAAGTTTACAGTGATTCTGCTGACAAGCATAACCACATCCTGAAGAACAGCAAGTAAAAGGTCTTGCAAGAAGTCTGTTCAAAAATGATGCAATTGTCAGAATATCTATGATAAAATTCTGTTCTCTCATCTGAAGAGGAACCACTGATCTACCTGTGAGATTAGCACAGTTCCTTACAGCACAGTATTCTGCAGATTAATCTTCTTCCACTGCAGTTTTCTGAATCTCAGTCTAGATTTTACAAGCTATGCACAATATGTTCTTAGAAATTTCCATTAAGATTTTCGTTTTAGAGTAGAACAAGCTTTTGGACTACCATAAGCAATGGAATATTCTTGTAAAGAGTCTTTGATGGGGATACATCTCTGAAGTTATGCTATGCCTATTATAACAGAAACATAGAAGGATCAGAGAGTTCAGTGGTAACGAGTAGCCAAGCATATTGCATCTAAGCAAATTTCTATCAAAATAATCTCAGAAATGGCCTGTGACATCAATATATTCAGTACTACTGGAGAAGTTTCTCTTACGAAAGACAAGTATGATGATCCACCCAACCATAAGTTGGTTAATTAAGAACTGCTGTCACACAATATTCAGTCAAAAAAGAAATAATGAATAGAGATAGAAGTGATGCTCAATGTCATTCCTAACACTAGATACATAAAAATGACTCATGTTATATACACTGTGCTTCCTGAGTTTTGTTTTTTTGTTTTGTTTTGTTTTTTACAATTTCTTTATTATTACTTAATATTCATATTTTAAAAGGATATGATTTAAATAGGAATATATTACACATTTAAAAGATATAAATTCATGCATTTCACAGAATCACAGAATCACCCGGGTTGGAAGGGACCTCAAGGATCACGTAGTTCCAACCCCCCTGCCTAGCAGGGGGGTTCCAACCCTGCCTGCCTAGCATTTTTTTCCATTGAAATGAATTTTTATGTGAAAACTTCCCTATGCATCCTCTCCCAACCACAGAAAAAGATGGACATCGAGTTGTATATGCCTCTAATCTAAAGACCTTAAGATACTTCTACTCAAACAAGTTTACTCCATATATCCCATTCAAAAGCATACTTCTACTCAAACAAGTTTACTCCATATATCTCATTCAAAAGCATATTTCAACATGGAGATGAGAACAGCAAATAAGATCTTCAGAAATCTAAAGTTAAGATGAAACTGAAACTATGGGAAGGCCTTTAATCCCGAGTAACTAAAAAACAGATTAATACAGTTTACTTGTCGTGATTTGAATTAATCCAGATTGTTATCAACATTCATCTGAGAATGAAGAAATCATGTGGAAAAGCAACAACTCTGAAAAGAACTTCAGTGTTTCTTTAGAGGACCAGTACCTCCATATTGGCTTTCTAGAAGTATGACACTATTAAGGGTCTTTACCCTTTATGGGTAAAGATGGAGAAAACAGAAAAGCTAGAAGTTACAAACTTTTTTCAAATTCTGCATGGGTTCAGTGATAAAAATGTTAAATATAACCTCAGAGTGTGGGGTATATTTTACAAAGAAAGTTGTAGAAGTTATATACATAAAATTCTTCAATTCCTAAAGCAAATTCTTTGCAATGATATCAAAGATTTCCATCTATTCACGTATTTTGTTGGAAATCTATGATGTTGGTGAAGGCACCTTCATATGGAAAGATATATGTATTCACACTTCAAAAATCTAGTATTTGTCAACATCAAATCAGAACTGAATGCAGTACTTGCCTGTTGATGTTTTTTCACGAAACTCTTCAAGCTTCATCAGAGTTGCAGATGTCAGTTGCTCTAAATGTACATCTTTTGGGGGCCTGAAGAAATCCACCAAGCTGTTTATTGTTCTCTGTTAAAATAATACAACAATACATTGAAAATTGTCTGTTAGAAAAGATTTTTCAAGATAAATAGCTTATTTAAGTATTTACTTACCGCATCGTATATAATTTCCAGTGGCTGTGATTCTATTCTAAGCCTCTGATCTGCCCCCTCATCCAAAGGATTAGTCTCAAACATTATGCTTAAGAGCGAAGTACTATTGTCTGAATAGACTGTTCGAGAAGACAGAAGACAGGGTGTACAGTTTTCTTGGCACACACCTGTAACTTCAAGTGAAGTTATTTTGGTTTCAAATCTGGAAAAAAAAAAAAGAAAAAAAAAAGGAAAAAAAAAAGGTAGGTCCAGTTAGATGAGAGTTGAATGAATGAGCCAAAAGGAAGAGAGAGAAAAAAAAAAAAAAAAGACCAGAACAAAAGGAACAATAAATAAACCACCTTTATTAACCTCAGATATAAATAGTGTAGTCTAAGGATACAGCATACATAACCAATCTGATATCTGTTTCTCATTTCACTATCTTTTGCACTGATTAAACATCTGCGAGTAAATAAGAAGTGAGATCCAAAAATACATCTCAAATACTTTTCATGAAGAGGAGTGTCAGGGCAGGGAAGAGAGATGCAAATGGAAATTCAGATAGAATTAAAAATTAGATGGCACATATTTAAACTTAAGAAACAGATGTAGATGAAGGCAGGAAGGGTTTTAGCATAGAAAAATAAAAAGAAAACCAACAAGATTACAGGCTTCATTACTCATGGATCATCTCAAAGAAAGTACTTTTATATTTGGGATTTTTTTTTTTCCAGTCATTCTGTCCACCTCTCCTATAGCTCTTCGATGAAGATGACTTTTCAAACACTCAAAGAAAAATGTTTCCCACTAACATTGTAATAGTCTCTCCCTTTTTTCAAGAAAATAACATTCTTATGGAAAACATTAATTAAAAATCCAAGAACTCTCCTGCCTGCTAAAACAGAATAGTCCAATTGGAAGGCACATACAAAGATTATCAAGTCCAACTACCTGGCCACTTCAGGGATAACCAAAAGTTAAAGCTTATTATGGAAGGCATTGTCTAAATACCTCCTCAACACTGATAGTCATGGGCATCAACCACTCCACTAGGGAACCTGTTCCGGTGTTTGACCATCCTCACAATAATTAAATGTTTCCTAACATCCAGTTGGAACTTCCCCTTGAGTAGTTTTGTATGCTTTATTGTCAGGAGCAAAAATTTGCACCTCCCTTTCCCATCTGGACTCCATGAGCAATTGTAGGGAGAAAAGAAGTCACATCTCAGCCTCCTTTCCCCTAGACTAGGTAATTCAACTGTCTTCAGCATCTCTTTGTAAAACATGTACTCCAGACCAGCTTTGCTGCCCTCCTCTGGAAACATTCAAGGACCTTAACATCCTTTTACATGATAGTATTACAGAAACCAGTATGCAATACTCAAGGTGAGTCTGCACCAACACTAAACGTAGCAGGAGAATCACCTTTTCTGACTGGTTGGCTATGATGTGTGTAATGCATCCTAAAATACAATTTGCCCTGCTAGCCGCCAGGGAGCACTGAGCCTGCTCTCAACAGCATTTCCAGACCCCTCTCTACAAGGCTGTTCTCCAGTCTCTCATCTTCCAATCTCCATCTGTGGCATTACTTCATCCCAGGTACGTCATCTGGCATCTTTCTGAGTTGAACTTCATGCCATTGCTGACTGCTAAGTGTTCCAGCCTATATAGCTCCTTCTGCAAGACCTGTCATCCCTTCAGGAGGTCAAGAGCAACTCTCAGATCAGTATCATCAGCAGATTTGCCAAGGACGCACTCCACTCCATTCTGATCACTGTTAAAAACATTGAATAAGACTGACCCTAGAATTGAGCACTATGGAACACCACTGGTTACCACAAACCAGCCAGATGCAGCCCCATTTACTACAACTCTAAGCTCTACCATAATGCAGTTAATCACACAGCTAAGTGTGAATGTTTATCTTACAATTGGATAATCTGTCAAGAAGAATGCTGTGAGGGACAATATCAAAGGCCTAACTGAAATCCAGAAAGAATACATCCACTGCCTTCCTTCATCCACCAAGTAGGTGACCCTAGAGAAGATAAAAATAGCAAGGTTGTATTCCTCCATATAAGCAACTCTAACTTTGTTCAGATTAAGTTTCAAAAGGAGCAAGTGAGATATTTATCAAAGAAAGAAAAAGTAATAGGACTGCTTGTATATAACAACAATGGATTGGAAAATAAGGATGAAAATCTGTACTGGCACAACTTTTGAAAATACAGAAGTTAATTTTGAAAAACTATTCACTGTGTCCACTGTTTGCAGGATGATGCTGATCCCAAACTGCACAAGTAAAAATGAAAAAGAGAAATAAAAAATAGTTATAGAGTCTTAAAATGCCTGCTAGCCATCATCAGCACTGCACAAGAAGTAAAACCAGCTTGATAGAGAAAGCTTACCTTATTGCTTGTGCACCAGGTCGTTGCGTAAATACTGTACTCAATTCATTTAAAGAAAATTTTACCAACTCAGGAGTTTGGTTGTTTTCTCTAATTGATGCTGACATGCTTTTTAAATTTACAGACAACTTCATGGCTTCATACTAGAGGAGTGGAAAAGCAATAAATTATAACAGTGAATTATAAAATACACATATAAATTTCAGTACAGTTTATGAAGAGCCGAACACCCAAAATAAAATTCTAAACTACTTTTCCAGTGCTATAAACATCCTGCACCACTACAGTACAAAGGTAATTCCCAAACAGCCACAATGAAAATGCAAGGGTAGAATAAATGTAGACTATGCTTGCAAATCTATGACTTCAATGCAGATGCCCGTAATACATTTTGGGCTTTTGATGAAGCTGGAAAGCAATCCACTGTATTGTGCAAGGTATCTAACATGAAGATGGCTTAAGATTACTTTGAGTGATTTAAAGTTGTTCTTCTCTACTATGTTTCTTCCATCATCTCATACATTATCTACTCATCTATTCCATCTACCTTCACTAATTTTAAGAGTCCACTGAAGTAGTTAATCCACTTTCCTTAAAAATTTCTGAATATTTTAAGATAATATACCAAATATTTTGTAATTTGAACACTGTGCTACTTATGTGAGTTAACTCTACTTTAATTAGACAGTATTTCATTTGGAACTTTTACAGAATATTCTAAGTAAGCTCTTCAATCACTCTCTTCAAATTAAGGGTGTTGTGTTCTATGCAGAGTAACAGTAATAAAATTTAAAAGCAACATGACATTACTCAACTACTTTGAATAAATGTAATTTTAAAAGCAATTCTTTACCACTTTCAGATTTTGGCTTCTAGTATAAAATTACTAATTGTTTTATGACATAATTTGTGACTTACTGATTTTGGAAGTGTTGGGTCCACAGCCGTTTCACTATATCCAATTGCTGCATATAGTTTAGCTTTCTCTTCACTCGTCATAAGACCTCCAAGACCTGTTGCATTGTAAGAAGTTAAGCACAGTATAAGAATCTTTAAGATGCAGATACTATTGCGTGGTACCCAGTCCATGGCAGGATGATTTTTAAGGTCCCTATCCACCTAGGCCGTTCTAAGATACACTTTTGAGTAAAAAACATTAAAAGCAAAAAAAAATAAAAAAATTAAAAAAAAAAGGGTTAAAGCAAAGTCTTAAATTTGAAAAACATTGAGCTTTTAAATAATTTTATACATTTATTCTCAACTACTTTATTTCCTAGCTTGCTAACAATGAAAACATGTTTTTTTGGCATAATTTCTGTGTTCTAGAACATTTACTAGATGCCTTCATATTTTAGTCAGTCATACTCTAAAGCACTGCATGAAAAAGCAAGATTACAAAAATAATGGAAGTAAAATTGCTTACATCCCATTAACTGACACTGTTTTCCTAGCACTTTCTTCAAATCCCCATACACACTACACTGTGCAGACAACTGCTAGAACTGGGAAAGAAGAAAGCAGAAATAAACTTCAGAAAGTCCTACAGAAAGAATTGTAAGATACCCTAGAACATGCATTTAACAATCACATCAGAAAAAAAAAATAAAAAAGTCTAAGGGAAAATGTAAATGCCAAACATTAAAAAAAAATCTGAAATTTCATTTTTAAGGGCCTCTTATTTTAATAACTAAGTCTCTACAATAGGAAAAAACACCAATAAATGAACATACTTGAAGCCTTTACTTCTTGTTTCTGTTCATCCTTATCTTCCCGTGACCAGCCCCATATCCAACTAAACCAGCCACCAGAATTTTCATCATCTTGTTTTGTTCCTGGTTTGTATATTTTGCATCCAGATTTAGTGGCCTGAAATGAATACATATTAATTATCTTCATGTTTCTTTCTTCTCACTTGGATAACAATTAAATACTTTTATTAACAAACAGAATAAGCAAAACTTAACCAATTTTAAGACAATAAAGGTTTTTTATGAAGATTTTCCAGCTAACTCTCACTCCTCATCTCCTCACTCCCTCCTCTAAAAGAAAAAAAAAATAAAATAAAAAAAGCCACAAAGAACCACTCCACAACTTTATGTTCTGCTCTGCATAGAAACAATTAAAAGAGTCATTAAAAATACACACATTAGCTATGAAGTAACCAGCACAGGCCACATTTTAATTCATCTTTTTTTTTTTTTTTTTTTTTTTTAATTTCAGAGATGTAAAAAAAAATAAAAAAAATAAAAAAAAATAAAAAAAAAAAATCCAATGTTATTTGAGTAATAAGATAATTATTTTGAGAAAAATAGGAAATCAATCCCAGATCTGATATGTAGAGCTACAACAGTAGAGCTTCCTTTCTTCTAGTTGCATCATTTCAACAGCTAGGACACATACTCTGAGATGCCAATCATGACTTCAACACTGTGTTCTCAGAGAAAGTGAAACCTATATCCAGATTTGACTACCTAAAGTTTGGCATAAGTGATGGTAAACGCACATCAAGCAACATAAACAACAGAGGAGTTCTCAAACTTGTAGCAGACCACATAAGCCAAGTATTTTCATAACTGATACAACTGTAGCAGACATGAACCCAAGATAAGCCTTGATTTTAAAGATACTTAGTGAATATGATACCCAAAGTAAGAGACAAATTATGCAGAATGTCAGTTAAAGAACACACATGCTAAAAAACTTTGAAAAGTCATCTAATGTTCTTTTTATGAAGGATGTCAAATTATCAAGCAGTTGTAGAAAGCAAGTGGTTTAATGAAAAAAAAAAAAAAAAAAAAAAAAAAAAAATGGACAAAGCTTTAAAATAGAGTTGTCAAACCTCCAAGATAAGAGGTTTGTAAGACACTAAGAATTATGAGTTGGAGGACAACTGCCATTCTTGGCATGTCTGAAGCTGCAGCTGGCAACATAGACCAACACAAGAAAGGCTATAAGCAGAAACAAGGAAAACCATAGTTGTGCAAAGATACGAAAAAAATAAATAAAAAAATAAAAAAATTGCATGATAAAAAGTTCACTCTTTCTGAATAAATCCTGCTCCCTTTTTTCTTTGCTTCATTTGCAGAGGTCTACAAATCAGTGCAGTCTACAGAAGGATTACTTCACAAGGTACATTTTCTGATTAAAGGAAGGTACATTTTCTCATTAAAAGAAAGGGAGAGAAAAAGAGTATCAGCATCTACTCTCAGTTCAGGGAATCACTTATGAATTTTCTCCAGATTGAAGGGATAAAAGTTTCTCAAGATACCTGATATTGGAGTTGATGCTTGGCTTACTGAAGTTGAGTTTTGTTATGCAGGGCACAGTGATGAAGATTAAAAACTAGGTGAAGGTATGGGATAGAAAGTTATTGCTACAAAGTTCTAAGAGGTTCAAATGGTTCAATAATTGTAGCCTCCTGGGAGCTTGAATTCAAAGTATGAAAAAATTCAAGCCCTTGAAATTCAATTGAGGTATGTTGAGGAGAAGAAAGAAAAAAAAAGAAACATGAAAGCTTAACAAATAACAGGATTTTTTATTTAGCTTTACTCAGCCTACACTTAAGGATATTCCTTTAAGTTCCTGGTAGACTTAAAGCTACCCATCAACAATACAAATCTAGAGATAGACTATGCTCTTGCAATATCCTTTTTGGGACTGTTTTGTGAGGTATTATTATTAACTGGTAGTAATTACAAAAGGCTTCCAGCAGATCAACAGAGGTAGGACACAACTTAGAATCATTGTAACCTGATATTTAGTACTTGGAAATTACTCCAGAAAATTACTTATGCATTGGTCTAGAGAATCACTGAAGATTCCTTCCAACTGAACTATTCCATTTTGTCTTTCAAGATACTTCTCCAACACTGTCAAATGCATTGCTTAAGGTACAAAGAAATAAAAATAAATTCTCTTGCAACCCTCACCTAAGCACTATAGAAACTTGTCTTAAAACTAAGGACTGGAACATGATCATTATAGGAGTGTAGTATGACATAACCTTCTGTAAGAATTAATTTCATACTTATTTTCTCCAGCACAGCTGTAAGTCAGAGGGGAAAAAGGAAGAACAAAGACTAGCAATTCTCCAGGATCTTCCTCACCTCACCAGTGCCGGGAGGAAAGAAATAAAACCAAAGTAACTCCATGGCACAAGATTAAAATAAATAAATAAAGAATAATAATAATAAAAAGACAAAAATTAAATGAGAAATAAAACAAAAACTGCTAAGGAAAAGAACTCTAGCCAAACAACTGAAGAGGAGGAACATGACCATGTCTTCCCCTGTTAAAGTCTGAATAATTATTATACCTGCTCCTTAATATAGATTTATGTATAAACAATTGTAAGAAAAAAGAAACACATTTATAGATTCCTGTTTTGTTCTACCAATACATCATTACTTCTACAATTGCATTCACACTGCACTTTAAATACACTACAAAACAGAAATTTGAAATGTCTCATTCAACTACTGTGATAACAAATGACTGCAATAAGTGAATTTAAATTATCAACCATTCTGAACTTCATGTTCTGTTTCTAGTCACAATGATTATCAATGAAGAAAGACCCTTTTGCAGATTTCAGAAAAACTGCAGATTTCACTTCAGTATTCTGGATTAATGTTCAGACACTATGTTGAGAACTAAGGAGCATATTAACATAGTTATACAAGTTTCTTACTTCTGAAATCACATAATTTTACTTCATTGTAACCATCTATTTAGGTTTTATTCTGCATTAGCTATATTCAAAATAACATTTTCAAAATAGTAACAAAATGTGAACATACTAGGTATATAGGTGTCAAGACTACATTCATAGGGTACTAGGAAGGAAAAGAATAAAACTAATCAAGTTTAGACTGTTTGAGTGAAAAAAAAATAATAAAAGCCCGAAAATTTCCAAGCTATGGACATAACCACTTTCAGTTTACCTTAAATTTTCATCACTTGACCAAATTTCACAGATCTTCTGTAAGAATTGTGGGAATAAATTTCCCCTCATCAGTTATTCTAGGGAAACTATATATGAAACTAATTTCTGCTTAATTGGAGGCTGAAACTATGTATTATAATAACAAATGTGAAACGTAAGTAGAAGAAAAGACTGTATACAGCATAATTCAAACACCAGAACTAAAATGCATCTGCCTAATGTATACACACAATCTTATGCTGTTGATGTTCTCCAACTCAATTAAATGATGAAATTTTACCTCAACTTCTGCTTGTTGCCTTGCAAGTGTGATGTTAAAAATATCCAGGACCTTTTCAAACTCCTAAAAGAGAGAAGAGAAATTATTTTTGGACAGTCTGATTTGGTATGATTTCATTGCTCACAGTCTTAGAGAAAGTGACAACAAACTACTCTTTTCAGAGAGTTCAAGTAATTTGCTCAAGTTCAAAAAGCAAAATGAACCTGGAGGAAAAAAGGTACATCAGTTTATGTTTTTCTTCAGTGCAATTAGTAATTTAAAATGAACTCATATGTTTATTGATATTACTCACAAAGAAAATTATTGATGAAGCTGTAAGTCAGGTTGCTGAAGTTATATTCGAAATCAGTACTTACAAACACATAACGTGTTTACTTCAAAAAAAAAAACCAAACATTAAAATGAAGCTGTTAGCAAAAAATGGCTGACCTCTAAAGATTTTAAGATTTCTTCATTAGGTTTTTTTGATATTATCTTTGTTCTATACAACTCCTTGTAGTTCTTCACTTGATTCCTATGATGCCGAATATGTTCCCATGACCACATTTGGAGCTTACGTTGAACATTTACTTCAAGGATGCCGTAAATAACATATTTCCACCTAAGGACAAACGAAGTGTAGCTTACATTTCTATTGGCTTACTGAAAAGATGACTAAAGCTATGCAGACACCCACTTATTATAACTAGTTGTGAAAGCATGAAATCCCTTGTTTAATACTACACTTTGGTTCAACAAATGATTAAATATGATAATCTTAAAAAAAATTAAAGCAAACAACAACAAAAAACACAGAGGACTTAGTTTTAGGAGGAAGTGAGTTCCAACATTCTTAAATAAGAGATTATATCTGGATTTATGTTTCAAATGAGTAAATAACTAACAAATCGTTTTCCAAGCATGAGGAGGCCTACCATATCTTGGCATTGTTGTGCAGTGGAACATCAGGCCTGTACTTCCTATACGGCAAATTTCGAGTCATCATATCAATAGATTCAAGAAGTTCCATGACACTGAAGTACTAAAAGATAAAAAAACAAAAAAAGTCCAACTTGAGTGTTAACTGGCTCTCTGCAAACAATGTAAACCACTTATATTTCCTTAATGACAGAATAATTAGCAAAGAAAAGCAAAACATCACTTTATGTTTATTGTAAAATTACATACTAACCTTTTCACTACCGTATGTAATTAAAAAAATATAGATAGATAGATATAGATATATACCTGTGGCTTATTGAATTCAACAGCTATGTCCTTTATATTTATATCTAGATCCATTTTTGGAGTTGAGAAGTCAATGTCAGATCGAGGATTCATAAGAAGCTTGGCCTCAGCAGAAATTGGACGGAATACTGAAACACAGATGTTGATGAAAGGAAAAAAATAAAAACAACATGAATTCTTTAAGATTCCCATAAATAATACATAATACCTATCAGCTCAAGTTACAGTAGGTCATTTCTTGGAAAATGCTTGATTCAGAACATGAAAACGTGATCAATGCAGCAAAAAAATGCAGTATAAGCTATACTCAGTTTTCCAGTTTTATTCTGATGATGTGAGCCATAAATCATTTTGGTTTAATGACTACACTTTAAAACAGACTTGCCCAAGAGGTAACAGTAAGGACAACTCTTTGTTGGTTTTTCGTTCGTTTGTGTGTGTGTGTGTGTGTGATGTTACTGATACATTAGACTCTTTGATTAGTTACACTCACACTAATAAATAAATAAATAAATATTCTACATTTCTAAATCAAAACCTGAGTAACCACAGGAAAAAAAATCAATGTGGATGCTAAGTAAAGCAAAGCACATCATACATTAAAATTAGCTCAGAAAATAGATGTTATTCCTCAGTTTGGCAATATCAAGCATTCACTAGAGCCTTCAGAAGCTATGCTTGATTTGGTTTTTCCATCTGTTTCAGGAAAATGATCCAACAGTATTACTTGAAATCATGTAGTTCACATCCCTATAAAATGAAATTTCCTTTACTATTAGAAATACTGATACATCATCTACATAAAAAACATTCTAGATCTACTGATAAGTTCATAAGTGTGGAAAACATCTTTGCAAGATAAAGCAATGTTTACACGTATTTAACTTGGTTTCACTTTAAGCTCATTACTCTTTGTGAAGTTTTGTTTTATTCTATGTATTTTGTGGTAAATTTTGTATTCATTTTCTCCCTGTATCCAGTTTGATATATTTATTTTTCCCTCCTTTCTATCTGCTGGTATTACATTTGTGTTTACAGTTCAAAATACAAAAGACAACTTTTTACTTACTACCTTCCTATCAAGGTCTCAGTGTAGAGCTGCTATGCAACAGTCAGAATTTTCACATGCCACCGAACATTGGCATGATATAAATCTTAAAATATCTGTGTTTCTGTGGGTACTGATGGCTTTTAAGAGTGTAAATCCCAAATCTTGGAATTTTCCACTTAATCTTTTTGAACTTCTGTGTAAGGATTAGGTAACAGATGATATTTACACTTGCTTTCTTGTAAAGAGAGTCCAAGCTAGCAACTGAAAATCATAAATTAGAAAACAGAATAAACTAAATAGTACTGAGGAGCAGATGAATTGTGACAGACCCAAAAAGCTTCCTCCTTCAGGCAAATAAAAATCTGTAAATAAAATAATGCTGCCTTTTTTAATCCTCTTTATTGTAAACTACTTGCTCTATATAAGGCCATTTCAAAAGCCATTCTATTTTGTGAAGACTTATTAAAGAAGCACATGAGAAATAAAAATGAATATGGAAAGTACACAACTACCATGTTTGAATGGAACTAATGACACGTTTGTAAAGTAAACAATAATGAAAGCAGTGCAACTTATGATAAGGTAACACTAAAGAAAACAAAAAACTGGTGTTTCAGAATTATGTAGGTACTGTTTTCACCCTAAGAAAAATTTAAAAAAAAAAAAAAAAAAAGGAAAAAAAAGTACATTTCCCATAAGGTAAGTTACCTCAAAATCACAAAGCAATCTCAAAACCATAAATTATTCAAACCACCCCTGATTAACATGACTTACAAGATGCACACATTATTGATTCTTAAAATAAAGAATTATCAATGGATGTGAATGAGGATTAATGTCACTGGGTTAGAAAAACTCTTGACTGTAATCAAAGTCTTTTTAAGGGTACAAATACAGTAGAATATGAAGACACAGTTCTTCCTACAAAAGAACAACAAATGCATGGAATAAAAAAGCAGCAACCTCTGAGAAGTGCTAAAAATGAAACAACTATGCATATTATTTTATTTCAACCTGTAGTATGTAACACTTCACGTAGCACTTACCAAAATCATAACCAACTGGAATCACATTGCGGCAGGCAACTCCCTGTTTCAAGCTAACCTATAATGGAGTAAAATTAAAAAGTCACAATTCTATTACATTGTAGACTTTTGAAAATAAAAGCAATTGACAGTTTGATATGTTTCAGATAATCCATCCAAAAGACAATTCAATTTGAAATAAGCATCCATTTTTAAACATAACTAAATTGATATATTAGAGGACTATTGTTTTTAGCTACTAAATCACTGAGCAGTGAAATACCCCCTATTGTAAATATTTTTCTAATCAACAAAGGACTTTTTTTTCCCCAAAGTTTCTCAGATGACTGTTGGATTTCCATCACATAAAAAGCATAAAGCTTAGTATTTTCCCTGATGCTTCATTTATTATCAAGACATTTCTTGAAGATATTGGCATAAATGAGAACAGAACAGAAAGGGAAACCTGCTCAGTTCTTCATAGTATGAACTACAGTAGCAGACACTCATTCTTTACTTACCAGCGATTCATTATACCCATAATGATAGAACATCTCAGATTTCACATTCCAGTAAGCAAAAAGGTTATCCAGTCGTACAAGCTGAAAAAACAACAGAATATAAATATTAATAAATCTAAAAGTTTTAAATGTAATTTGTATTTCACAAAGTCTGGATTAACAAGAATATTCAGACCATTCAGTGCACATTGCACATTTTTGTATTTCAAAGTCTACGCAGTTGTATCTTCTTACTGTAGAAGAAATTCAAATTCGTGGCTAGTTTGTACCGCACCTAGTTCTTTCTTTGGCATTCAGATTATACTGTACCTTATAGAACAACTTGGCAGATTCATCATGTAAACATGGATTCCAATTCTTGTCTGAGGTCTGAAATGAAAAGTAATGATAGTTTTTCTGCTCTTTACTCAATACCAGCATTTTATCATCACTGGAACAAACAAATAGAACAAACAGGACGATCATCATAATTAAACACTCTGCAATTGGAGCAACACTATCTTCTGATTTTGGACTATCAAGCCGTGACTTTCTTAATCAGACTTCCTTACTGAGAAAACACATATATGTATATATGCAGTGATTGGCATGCTGTACACAGGAACCTAAAGATTCCAGTTTTGCAAACAGTTTTCCTTTAGTATTATTTATAGGGAAGCATTTTCAAAGGAGAAAAAAAAGGGACTGGAATTCACAGATCACAGAATCACCCGGGTTGGAAGGGACCTCAAGGATCATGTAGTTCCAACCCCCCTGCCTAGCAGGGCCACCAAACATACACATTCAGATCAGGTTGCCCAGGACCCCGTCCAACCTGGCCTTGAACACATCCAAGGACGGGGCATCCACAACCTCCCTGGGCAGCCCGTTCCAGGGCCTAACCACTCTCCTTGTAAAGAACTTCCCCCTAACATCCAACCTAAATCTCCTTCAACTTGGATCCATTTCCCCTAGTCCTGCTGTTGTCAGCCCTTTTGAAGAGTTTACTCCCCTCCTGGGTGTAGGTTCCCTTCAGGTATTGATAGGCTGCAATGAGGTCACCCCGCAGCCTTCTCTTCTCCAGGCTGAACAAGCCCAACTCCCTCAGCCTGTCCTCATAGGGGAGGTGCTCCAGCCCCCTGATCATCTTAGTCGCCCTCCTCTGGACCCTTTCCAAAATCTCAATGTCTTTCTTGTACTGAGGGCTCCACACCTGGACACAGTACTCCAGATGGGGCCTCACAAGAGCCGAGTAGAGAGGGACACTCACCTCCCTGTCCCTGCTGACCACCCCTCTCCTGATGGAGCCCAGGATCCCATTTGCCTTTCGAGCTGCCAGAGCGCACTGCTGGCTCATGTTCAG
>NW_024884833.1:9833106-9883028 GCF_019232065.1 Centrocercus urophasianus | reverse complement strand
CTGTCGAGGTCCCTCTGAATGGCATCCCTTCCTTCCACCGTATCAACCGCACCACTCAGCTTGGTGTCGTCAGCAAACTTGCTGAGGGTGCACTCAATTCCCTCATCGATGTCATTAATAAAGATGTTAAAGAGCACCGGTCCCAAGACAGACCCTTGGGGGACACCACTTGTTACCGGCCTCCACCTGGACATAGAGCCATTGACCACCACCCTCTGTCTGCGGCCTTTCAACCAGTTTCTTACCCATCGGGTCGTCCACCCATCAAATCCACTTCCCTCCAATTTGGCCATTGCAAAGCATGCAAGGATTACCATCCCGAGCTCTTAAAGAATACTTTTTCACAAGGCAAGCTATGGATTATTTTGCCTGAGCCCATCATACTGGCAGGGAATAAAAACAGCATCAATACTGCTTCAAAAAAAATTTAACAGCTCCAAACAAAGAGTTGGGATGGGGAAGCCAGGTAAATTATTCTTCTTCACTGTTTTTCCCTGTATGTATGATTCTTAAGTTTTAATGCTTTAGTATAAGTAATTAGGATAAATTAGTAAAACTGTGATAATTTCATTTTAATGTGAATTTACTAAACGTTTACTGAAATATCACAACTTTAAAAAAAAAAAAAAAAAAAAAAAAAGCGCATCGAGTGAGGGTGTGAACGGACCAAGCTAACTACAGAAGCATGCAAACGGCTACTGAAGCACCCCGTTTTGTACATATTGGCAACATTTACTTCTGCACTTGACAGTGTGAAGAAGATACAAAGTAAACCTGAACTATTTCCCAGGTGCCAGACCTGATCTGGTTCCCAATTTCAGCACTCATGAGTTGAAACATAGTAACTAATCATACCGGTATTCCCTATGGCAGTCCGCTGTTACACTTGGGAGAGAACTCGAATGCAAGTGGACGGTATTCGGACATTGTAATTACATATATATTTAAAGCTACTCTCAGAAACATAAGCTGAGAAAGATAAAATAAAACTTTGGTGTGGGACATAACATAGTTACTGAATTTCACTGTCCTGGAGTACAGCCAACAGATTTTAATTGGTAAGATTCCAAAACACGTCAAGATTTAGGGCTTGCTTTGGGTGGTTTTGGATTTGATCCGTTTCCCAATGAGAAGCAGTTGGTTGCTTCTTTGCATTGAACATAATAATATGTCCAGATAAAAAGAACGGTTAAAAACTTGCTAACTAAGCAACCTGTAAAACTGTAAATACAGTTAGTGTTGTATAAATACCTATGGTTAAATGCACAGGATTACAACCAAAACAATAATGCAAGCTAAAACATTCACAAATACCTATAGTTTACAATTTACTGGGCCTATAAAACAAGAAAATTCTTAGCTTCACTGATCTCTGGACATTGCAACTGATTAAACAGAATCAAACATTTGTTAAAATACTTTAATTAATTTTTATGAAGGTTTATGTTTTAATTTCAGACACTCAAACATCAGCATAATATTTAGTAAAGCATTTCACCGAAGAGGAATAACTGAAATTTTGTTATCTATCTCAACAACAGCTAGGGAGGAGAAGGAAAGTGATCTTCATAAAAGTCCTGCTCATTTAACCTATGAACTCTAACTTCAATACTGTCCTTGTAAATAAGAAGGGACAGACGTGAGACAGATGAAGGGAAGAGATATCAAACATGACAGACATCAGGAACTTAAAATATCTCTGCTGATATCTGATCTGTATCAAACTGTGCTCCCCACACTTTAATAGGATTTCTGCTTTTTCCAAGACTATCCCATTACTGACAGGATCATAGCTTATGAAACCCTTTGATCACTTCCTACCAACGGCTGCCTTGCCAGTCATTTCCCACTTGTATTTGTGCCGCTACTTAGTTGTACTTAAGCATACCTTCCAGATAGAAGCTGGAAGTCTTTGAGGGTTCGAGTGTCTGCCAGACACCTTCTATATTGACACCTCTTGTAAAACAGATCACAAAAGGCAGAAGAAACTACTGATATATCCCCCATCCAGTCGAAATGACTTTACTACAATGCAGAAACCACACCTGCTGCATGGTATATGAAAGCAGTACATATTTATTACACTAATACACATGACAGAAAATGTAGATTTAAACTTGTGTCAGATATCTGCCTCCATCAGAAGGCCGATGCATCTGTCCCAGACAGAAACACCAGGTATTCAAATAACAAGTTAAGTAAGATATGCTTGAGACATTAGCTAATAAGTAGGTGTGCCCAAGTCAAAAGGGAGTTTTGAAATGCAATCAAAACATTTAATAAGATTCCTTAGGCCCAACCAAAAGAACAAGTAGCTCAATGGACTTCAGTGTAACAACTGTTTGGTCTCTCATAGTGGTTGGAAAGTTCAACAGTTTTTCACTTTCTCAAGTGAAAACCTTCCTCAAGACAAAAAGCAACACGTCAAATGACTTCAATAATTCCTTCAGGTATTAAAGTATAACTTCATGAACTGTGAACCACTTAAAAACCTAACTAGATATCTAACCTGTTCTTCTAAGAAAACTGTATTAACATGCAATAACTTGTCTAAGTGCCACTTTCTAAATGAAGGCCAGGACAAGAAAAGGTTTACATCGCCAGCTTTCCCAGAACCATCCATTAAATAGCATTCCTTGGTGGCTGCCAAGCATGGTAAGCAACACTTTATTCAGTTGTTCTTAAGGAAATCTTTTCTCAAGGGATAAAAGGGCTTTTCTCATAATATTTTTTTTCTGAGCCATTCCAGTGTTGGCCTTACACATTCAATCAGCCTTTTTAACTTATACAGTCCTTCAACCTCCTTTCTGAATTTCCTTCTATATTTCAGGTCATTGAAGTCTTGCAACTCCTACAGCTGTGAGCCTGCTTCTGGACATCTCACCTTATGTTTCAAGATAGTTGGGATTTTTACTGTTCAATATGAGTTTTTTGATGAGCAAAAGAAAACATTTTAAAGCATTTCTTACTGTGTACATGTGCATTGGTAGAAGCAGTGTCATCATACAACTTTTTGATACAAATTGAACTTCAGTGACTTTCATATGACATCCTGACTTCTCTCATTACGCAAATTTAAAATGAATGATAAGCACGTTCCTAAAGGTCATGAATAAAGCTCCCAAATTCCCAAAATACGGAGGGAACTGTTTGTACATGTTCAGAGCCTACCAACACAATGTTACCAGTCTTAATGTTAACAAGCTAGCTATAAAATACACAGTGACGTAATTCCTTCAACACAACATCTGAAGGGGAAGGTATTTATGATTGGGTATTTCATCCAACAGTCCTGACAGTATACAGACTTTTTAAGATTTAATAAAATAATACATGCAGTGCCATGGCATCCAGACGGTACACGGTTCATACAGCAAGTGGGAAGTAAAGCACTTTCACAGCAAGTAGAAAAATCTGCAAACATACTAACCTAATACAAATTTAAAGAAAAAAAAAAAAAAAAGTGCTATTTTTTCTATTATAAAATAATAATAATAATAAAATCTAGTTCCACAACTTCAGTTATAAGAAACACAGTGAAAGTAACAGTAAACTTCCTAAGGAACTATATATATATACATATATATATATATATATATATATATATATGTATAAGGAACAGGGACAGTAAAAAAAAATAAAATTCTGCTACCCCTACTAATAGCTACCGCCTTTTAGTTGGAAGAATGTACTTTCTTGGTCCTCCAAGCTCTCTGGAGTGAAAAAGATAATGCAGAACAAAACACCACTAAGCACAATGGAAGTTGCACGTGCATCAGACCTCATCCCTGGTAGAACACAAAAAAATAACATTCTTCACACGACCATTCAAAGATGTTACACAGCAGTTCTCTAGGCATCTCAGAACAAGAGGTAATCACATAGCTATTCCTACACGCAGCTAGTATACAAACTGTGTATAATATGCACCTAATCTGCTAAGAGCTGCCCCACAGAAGCATGAGCTGTCAGGACAAACCACCACTCATATATGGGGCTGGAAAAACAAGTTTTGTTTGTGACACATAAGCATAGCCCAGAATTTGTACAGAATATCCTGTATTTTACAGTGAATATTTTTCCTGCCTTCCATGAATAGAAACTGTGATAACTGAATAACTTTGTTTCACAGACAGTGTGACTCACTTCTGCCAAAACATGCAATAATTCAGTTCTTTCAAAGAAAGCGCAATCAACAAGCATACAACATTCATTCTTAATGCCACAGACTGACTTTCTCTGTGTGCTGGTGCAGTTTTAAGGTTCCATACAGAGTCTGAAGTTCATGGAGATCCTATCAAGACTTGAATAGCTGATGGCATATCACTGCAGAGAGGAAATCAAATTAAAAAAGCACCATTCCAGATAACAGAAGAGCGAAACAAAAACGTCCAAGACTTTTTGCGTCTTTAGGAGAAAGCCTGAAGGAGCTTCAGGAGAAGCCTCCAGAATCTGACCTACGTATGTGAAGGCCTAATAATGGAATTAATAGGCAAGGAACAGACTGGGGTGCTTCATACCAGCAAACGTTTCAAAAAAACTTTATCTCCACTTGCTTTTGCTGGTGTTGCAGAACGCATATTCACAGCTGACTCAGGAGTGCCTGCACACGCACCTGTTATGCGTGGGCGTTTTCTTCTTTCACGCTTATTTTTCACAACACGTAGAGGCTGCCACCGCTGCCTTGTCACAGCAAACTGCAGGCGGAGCACCGCCCGGGACACGCCGGTGTTCCGACGCCTCGGCGCAAGCAATGGAGCGCGGCCGCTGCCCCGGACTCCCGCACCACGGCAGCTATCGCGAAGTGCTGCCTGCGCCGGCACCTCCACCAGCGCACTGCCGATATGAAAACGCGACCGAAACCGACCCCTTTACTTTCAGTTTCTTACTCCCGGACGGGAGCAGATCGATGGAACCAGCGTGCGGCGGCTTTCCGCCGGGGAGGCTTCCCCGCAGGCAGGGCAGAGACGAGGCCGCGGCGCGGGCGCGTACAGCTGGGGCCGCTCCCCGCCGGGCGCCTCCCCCTGCCGCCCGCGCGGCGCCTCCCCGCCGAACCGCGTCCCCGCCGAACCGCCCCGGCTCCTCAGCGATCGTTCCGCACGCTAAAGCCCGAGCAGGTCGTGGGGACGGCGGAGCGTGGAGCGGCGCAGCGCGACTCCGCACGGCCCGAGCAGGGCACGCCGCCCGACCCTCTCCCGAGCTCGGCGGCTCGTACCTCCCCAGATGCCCAACTTCAGCTGGGAGCTGTCTAGGTTCACCACGTAGTCTCCGAGGAAGCGGTTCAGGACGTCCACCACCAGCGATTCAAACACCATCCTGAGACCCCGCCGCTCCTCCGGCCTCCGCCCCGGCGCGGCTCAGTCGCGGCCCCGCCCTGCCCCCCGCCGCCCTTACTGCGGCTCCCTGCCCCGCCCAGCCCTGCCGCCCGAGAGGCGTGTTCCTCTCGCCACGCCCACCTGCTGTCCGCTTTCCTGGACACCTCCGCGCTCTCGAGCCGCGCGCATGCGCGCTGAGGGTCTCTCGTGGGCGCGCAGGCGTGGCGTAAGGCGGGTGGGCTCGGGCTCGGGCGCGGGCGGGATGAGGGCGGGGGCGGCGGGCCTTTTTCCGGGCCCGGGGGGGGGATTGTGGGGGGTGTTCGGCTCTCGGAGTGTCGATGAGATTTCAGGCGGAAGTGGGAAGTTATCATGTCGGCCATCCGGCGTGGGGTCTACTTTAAGGGATGGAATGCCTTGTCCTCGGAGCTTAAACGTTGTAGTAGTCGCGGTTTTTAACGCTTGAGTATGTATGTATTTCTTTAAAGAACTCCATTTTTCTTCAGGCTAGGCAGGGGTTGAAGCTACCCCTGCCTAGGTGGCTGGGCTATTATTAGCAGCGTGACTAAACCTGGTTGAATTTCAGATGCATCTCCAGAAGCTGGCCGTCTGCAGCCTGCTGGGCTGGGATCTGCTGAATGGAGCTTGGGAACTGGGTCACAGGCACCCTCGGCAAAGGTTCTGGTGTGCCTAGCTGCCTCTGTGCATTTATTGAATGGGAGGACATAATTATTTTCTGGCTTTATCCTGGAATTCCGGTCATTAGGCTTAAAATTAGATCTACGAGTAAGATAAACCCTGGAGTTTTTATGCGTGTTGTATTGGGTTAATCAGGTTTTGGCAGTATGGGGACTCTGAAAAAGGACCAGGGGCTCCTGAGTGAGGCAAAGCTAGCCCCAGGCAGCAGGCTGTCCTCCTGCTGGCCAAGGTAGAGCCCACTGGCAGCACTGGCGATGCCTCTTATACATTTAGAAAAGGGAAAGGTAAGTATGCAAATGTGAGAGGGCAGCCCTCCAGCCTTCAAGGTCACTGCAGAAGAAGGAGCTGTAGGCCTGAAGCAGAGCTTTCTGCAACCCAGGAGAGGCCTGTGGAGGAGAAACTCTCCCCTGTAGTCTGCAGTCACTGCACAGAGCACGTCTCCACATGCAGTTGTGAAGGAGTCCGCAGGGCAGCAGTGGCTGAAGCGAAAAGGAAACACAGCCCATGCAGAGCCCTGCAGGAGAACCTGCAGTGGAGCTGCAGGATCCCTGTTGGAGCAGTCCATCATGATATGGACAGGACTCATGCTGGACCATTTTATAAAAGAGCCACGAGCTTGAGTGGAGGAAGAGTGCGAGGAAGGGGTGGCAGAGAAGACATGATCTGACTACAGCTTTCAGTTCCCATCTGCCTTCCAATGCTTAGGTAGGGCAATGGAGGAGGCAGAAGAGCGCAGGGTGGACAACTGAGGCTGGAAAGAAGGCAGGACTGGGGAAAGGTCTTAGCTTAGCTTCTCAATGTCCTACTTTATTTTTTAGTTGGCAATAAATTTAATTAAGATGCTCCAAGTTGAATCTGTTTTGCATATGAGGCTAATTGAGGGGTGATATCCCTGTCTTTAACTCAACCCAGAAGCCCTTCCATCTCATCTTATCCATCTGTCTAGTTGAGATGATCTGGTTGAGGTGAAAGAGTAGCAGGGTGAGCATCTCACAAGCAGCCAAGGTCAGCTCACTGCAAATACGATGGGGAAAGAACATCTCTCTGTCTCCTGTCATTAATGACACTTGTCAGTTATTCATTAAAGTGAAATGCAACGATGTAAGCAACAATGAAACATGCTTATAAGTATTTTTGAAAGATAAAATGTGCTGAAATGATGTCAGCTGCGGCATGTTTGTTCGGTGTGGGCTATTTTCTTGCTGAAATCTTTAGGCTGGTTTCTACTTATCACATCACTCGCAGGGCAGAAAGAGAGCATTGTTCTTTCTCTTCTCTTACCAAAAGTGAATTAAATATAACTATACACTTTCAAAAGCTTATTTTGATATATATACGACATATATAAAAATATATTTCAGAAGTTCTGTCATGTTAGAATCAGAGAATCATAGAATTGCTCAGTTGAAGATGAATGTTTTGCTTCATTTTAACTAAGTGACCTGAAAAGTCCCTTCCAAGCCCCAGCCCTTGTGTGATCTCCTCTTCACAGTACAAAGAATTAGCATTAAGTTAAAGGTTCATTTCTCTCTATGCCTATAAAGCCTTTGTGATAAGAAAGAGGTGATAAATATTTAAAATTTGAGAAGAAAAACCCACAAAATGAATATGGTAGACTTTTTAATGTGTTTTGGTGAAAACTGTAGGTAGATTTGTAGAAAGAAAGACTTACAGAAGATTGATCCATAAGCAATAAAGCAAAGAGTCATGCCAAAACAGTAGGCAGAGGCCATAAATATCCTAAGTTCAGAGAGTGAATAGGAACTTGATGGGAATTCAGATTATGTGCAGCTTTTAAATAAGGCCTAAAAATTTAAGTAGAATTTAGGATGAATTAGTATCTCGATTTAGTTGCAGACTGTTATTCCTTAAAGATCAATTATCAAACAACTGTTTTAGAGTATACTTGCACTATGTTTGGGCACTTCCACTTTATATTACATAAAGAAGATATTATATATTATATATTGTCTGTGTTCAGATAGCTACTTTGAAAGAAAATATGTTCCCTACTGATAGTTGTAAGATATTATTCTGTAAGATATTATTCTGTTAACGTCTGTGTCTCAAAGCTTGCTGGGGACACAGATGGACTTGTTCAAGTCCCGAGCAAGGATTGTGAAATCCTTTGTCTGAAGGACACAGATGAACAAGGCCAGGCAAGTCCTGGGCAAAGGTTGTGAAATCCTTTGTCTGGGGGGATGCAGATGGACAAGGCCAGGGGCAACGAGAGCGAGATGAGCTGCAGCTAAATAGCTGTGAAGTGCTCCTTTGTGTGGACCTATCTCAGGATGATGGCCATCTCAGGGGGTACTCAGTGACTCTTGCTCGAGGCCCATCCTTGTCACTTAGGCAGGAGAACAAGGAGGACAAAAGAGGAACTGAAAACCATGAGGAAGGTTTCTGGCAGCAGATTCCTCATGAAGAAGAAGAGGGATTCCTGACGATCAGATTCCTCGTGAGGTGGCTCCTGCATTTTGTCGAACTCTCCTGTGCCTGCTGCCTGAGCGCTGCTGCTGCTTCAAGGATTGGCTCCTCGACTTCCTTGTCTACCTGCTTGCTATCCCCTCCTGCGTCTGCCTGGGACCTTCAAACGCCGTGCAACAGGGCACTGCTGGATCCTGCTGGTGACTATCCTCGCTAACTGCAACTCTTGCTTCTTTCCCATCTTTTCTATCACCCTCCTTCCCTTCCCCGTCTCCCTGATTAGGTTTGGTAATAAACTGGATGGAACAACATATGAGCCGTTGTTTCTTAATCTCACGCCGGGTATACAGATATTGAAAGAATCTCATCTCCCTCTTATAAATTGGAGCAAGACAATAGTCTCGCTGAAATGCTTTATCTAAAATACTAAAAGACTGACAGAAATGATACACTTTAATTCCTTTATATATTAATACATGAATACTACGTATCATGTTTCTTGATCCTTGGTTTTACTGTAGCATGTGTTTAGGTACTTAGCCTCAGCCTGCCACCTTTGTAATATGTCCCTCCAACATGCAGAATTATTTATGAAGCAGCAGCTTCATTTAAGGAAGCACATTTTTATCATGGGTATTGTTGCTGTTCTTTGTTTATCAACACAAGGAATGGGAGAGAGGCTGAAAGAAGTAAACAGGCAACTTTAAAAAAAAAAAAAAAGTTATGCTATCATAGTGGCGCTTAGATTCCTTCAAAATGCATTATGTATTGTTTGAAAAAATTGCAATCTCTGCATTTCCTATTCTTAGGTTTAGCACTTTCTTCTCTTGAGAAGCAACAATAGCAAAAATAAACATTTCAATAGTAAAACTATAATGTGGTGAGCAAGGTGGGTGCATCAAATGTAACTGTCTGTGCACTAATACATGTATGTAAGAACACGCTACAACAGTCTTTCTGTAGATATCTTACACAAAGACATAAATATCGTAAGAGGTCTTTTGAGAAAAATATGAACATAGGAACTCCTTACTTTGTGACTAATCTACATGTATGTTTTCATGTTCAGCTGTGAGAGAGGTGACTGTTAAAATCATCTACATTTTCCTCCTATCAGTTTACTCTTCCAAAGCTGGGCTTTGGTGGCACGTATCTTCACATATCCTATTCTTTTGGCAGTCAGTTTTGCAGATTATCTTCCCTTCATCAGTCTGAAGCTACATAGATTATAGGTAAAGCACCTTCTTCTCATTCAAATGTTCTGCTGAGGGCATTCTTAAGTTAGAAAAACAGAGGTGTCCTAGGTTGAATGGCATTCATACTCATGGAATCATGTAACAGTTTAGATTGGAGAGGACCTTACGGATCACCTAGTTCTAACCCCCTGCAATGGGCAGCGTTGCCAACCACCAGCCATGGATGCTTGGGATCCTATCCAACCTGGCCTTGAATGCCTCCAGGGATGAGACATCCAGAGCCTGTGCCTCACCAAATTCTGTGTTTAAAAAAAAAATAATAAATAAATAAATAAATCCTAATGGCTAACTTAAATCTCCTCTCTTTTGGTTTAAAATTTTGAATTCTTATCCCTCCACTGCAATCCACTGTTCATGAGAGAACTACATCTCTACAAGGCACTCCAATATGAATTCCAACGTGACTCACAGAGTGAGAGCATAGTTGAGTTGGAAGGGACCTCAAGGTAAAATTTTCATTTTTTACTGCAGCATTTTCTTTTTTGTGTTCTGTGCAGTCTACTGCACAAGACATTTGTGAATCTTGACAGCAGGCAGCTAGCATTGAAGCTTTGCTGAAAAAACTGCTTGCTGTTGATGAAGGGGTAAGTCTAATGTGGAAAACCATGCATAAGAATATCATTTAACCTAGTTATTTTAACTAAATCCAGAATCAGAAACAATTGCACATTTGCCAAGATTCAATCTATTTTCCTCTCATCCTTCTTCACGAGCTACAGTTCACAGTACCAACAGGTGCATGATTTCAACCCCAGCTGAGCAGTAGCTGAAGATTTGGGAAAGAAGTACATCAAACAGAGTAGTACCCAGTAAGTACCTGTCCGATCAAATTAACCAAAATTTCTCCAGGGGATTTCCATGAAATCTGAGAGCCCTGTCTGTATATATGACACAGTCACAAACAAGTGGACAGCAATTGTTCCACTTGATCTAGTGTTATCTATGTTCCTGGAGACCCCATAGGAATCCATTAACAATCTTTTTTTCTTTTTTTTCTTTTCTTTTTTTTTCCCCCAAATTTATAATTAAAGTTGCTGATACCATGGTAACTCTTCTCTCCCACAGCAAAACTGGATGTGTTTTAGCAGCCAGGTTTCTGATTCAAGTTGTGCTTGGAAGCTGCAGCTTTCTTTGTGCAGACTGGGGATCACAGGACTATAGCTTTCTTTTAGTGCTGCATTAATGCCACTCAAGTTCTACAGAAATGACTCAACATCCCACAGGCCTGCCAGGATGACAAGTCACTTGCAGGATACAGTGCTGGCTTCGCTACAGAACAACTACTGACAGCCTTCTTAATCCCATCCTGAAGTTCACATAAGTAAATCTACCAACAGAAAAGATGTGAAAGATATTTCTGATTATTTTTGTCGTCATCAAAAACATCTATCTTCCAGAACCAAATGAAGTCATCTAGCTAGGCATTCTGACATCATTCCATTTATTTTCATCTTCATGAATACAAAATGTTTAATATTGTCTCTTCCACATTGCAGCCAGCACTTTGAAAATGGCTTAGGTTCAAAGAAGCAAGAAGAGTGGTGAGTAAAACAGGAAGGGCTGTGAACCTCACTTTATCTACTAAACCAGAATTCCATTAGTTGTACAGGGATGTCAAAATTAATGAATTATTTTAGAACGCACTCATAACTGCAGTGAAACCACTCACTGCAGGGAAGTCTTTTTTCTAAGTCTCTCAGAGCTCTATGATTTTAATCTCTTCAGAATCAGCTGAATCATGGTGCAAAAACAGACTGTTGCACAACCATTTCCCTCAGGACAAAGTGAAATGTATATATATCCTAACCTATTTCAATTATGCAAGCAGCAATGTAGTAAATACTGAAAAGTGTAGTAATCTTGTGTTATAACTCCACATTACTGAGGAAAGTGTGCAAATTGCTTAAGTTTTTTGAAACTCAGAGTTAAAACCACTCCTGGATTTCCCTTCTGATCACTGCATGCTATAAAATCTTTGAGGGCTGATTGGCAGTAATATATTTTAGCTTAATTTTGAACCTAGTTCTTGCAGTTCTGTAAACAAACTAGAGAATAAATACATTCTTCCTGCCATCATCAAATAAATATGTTCTGGTGCTTTGGAAAAACAGAAACCTTCAAAGTCCTGTAGGCTACTGAACACATTATTTTAATGGGAGTGACTCAGATCTTCAGGTTTAATTCAGCAGATCCCTAATGCGGACTGCATCTCTCCCCCTGTTAGATGAGAACTGCCCTCTCTAGCTGATGCTTGCTGTATTTGACAACATAATCTGGAGGTGCACTGCATACAACGTAAAATACAGTCTTAAATCTGACTAAGGTAAATAGTACTTGAAGTAATAATTCATGGATGTAATTATTTCTATTTCAGATGTCATTTTCAAATAGTTAAGTGTGAAGTCCTTTTTACGTTCCTTACTCATCCTTAATCTCGCAAACCAATAGCATTACCCTAAAATAATTAATCTGCAAACCTTGTCCTATGATTTTGCTGTGAGGAAAAATCTGTAGTGGATAGATCACTTAAAACTGTAACAATCAGTTAATTCCAAGAGAGGCACAAGTTTTTGCCAAAGATTGTGTCAGTTTTCATTGTAATTCCTTTATTAGGATCTTTAAGTATCAAAACCTTTAGATCTTTAGACGTCATTAAAAAGAAAAGCTCATTAAAAATAAGAATTTTTCCTATTTTTAGTAACTGCAATTCACTGCTTTTGGAATTTCCCTGGGACTTCAGGGAAATGGGAAAACAGGCATAAAATTAATGCCTTCTGCTTTAAATGCAGTAGCTAGCAGGAAAATGCTTCTTGTCAAACTGCACAGCATTCTCCTTTTTGAGTACATTCTTACACTGGATGAAATCTGAAGCTGAAAACAGCAAAATTTTATCAGACGCTCACAGCTGCTGATGGTAGATCAGCATTTTTCTGGAGATGATGCACATTTGTTTTTCCAAGTTATCTAGGACGTCACTGAGGAGTTATTGGACTACTAAATTTAATCAGTGATGAATTTGAAGCTCAGTTCATTGCAAACAGAACAGTGTGACATGTTCTCTTCATAATGGGCAGTACTTTCTTGTGAGAATGTATCAGTTCTTACCTGTTTCATGTGAACTTAGTGAAAATGTCTGCACATCATTGTTTATAGAAGATTTCTTTTGCATTTACTTTGAAATTTCTTCTTTTTGTGTTGCTAAGGCCAAATCTCTATGAATTCAGAAATGCCATGCTGAGGGTTTTGCTGTGTACTTAATCCATGTGATTGAATACATCTTTTTACCTTTAAGTTGATGTTTTCCTGGTTTTATTTTGGTAGTGTAATAATTTAATTGCAATTTTAAATTATTGTTGCTATATTTTACTTTTCTTCTTATTAATAATAATTACGCTTTTTGTTTCATAACCAGCAGGCAAGACTTTTTAACATTCTTCAAAGATATCTTAACTCATGTAGGACATTCCCATAGATGTTAGAGATACTGGCCAGATTCTTAAAATATTGACTAGTCTTGATAGTTTAGGAAGATTAAAGATTCTGTGAGACTTTTCTGAACTCAAGACATCTCTTGGGAATTTAGAACTCCTGTCCTGTGAATTTCTAATTCTGTTGAAATTCTTTTGTTTTCACTAGATGGGCTTATTGTAGTGCTTACTTAACTGATTTTAATATTCTACATAATTTTCTGATAGAACAGTGTTGATAGAAACCTGTTTAGAAATGTGTGAAAAACAGTGACAAATACTGTTATAAGTACTGTTTTTATTTTCACTATATGTGTTTGAAGCAGACAGCACAAACACCGTATAGTCAGCAGGAAATGCACTAAGTGAAATTGAAGTCTAAAAAGCAATAGGCAAGAGACATTTTTCTAATATATTTGGCTTACTGACAGATCTTCTAATTGATTAAAAGAACTGATGAAGTACTATATTTAAAATCACCAGTACTGTTTTGATATAAATAAATGCAGTTTACAGCAGATTTCAAATGTTTGCATTTCATTTAAAAATCACTAAATCACTCATAGCACTGAAAAGCAACATGACTTGGAAGAAAAAATAGAATTGAAAATACTATATTTGCATTTACAAAATAGTACAAATTTGTCTTACCAGCTGGAAATTGTAATGTAGCACTGTTGGCAGGAAGAATTTATAATGTCACATTGAACATATTTTGTTTTGCTTTCTTGTCTTGCTCTAGACTCATGAAAGTTCTTGTCAGGCAATACAAGGCATCACAAAAAAAGCACAGTTTTCACTTAAAGCCAGTGGACTGATTCAATAAATTACTATTGATGGGAATGTTTAATTTCAGTAAGAGAGTACCATCTTGCCTTTGAGACTGAGAAGCAAAGTACATCACTGTTGTTTCTAGCTGGCCAAGATTTGTTTTATTTCAGAAATGTTAGAATTAAGCCCAGATATATTTCCTACAGTTACAGGCTTTTTGGTAAGTGCATAGGTTGTCACTTGGATTGATGAAAAGTAAATAAACTCTAAATATAGCTTAGATTCAGAATTGTGGTATATCCTTAGCTAATTGATGAGCACTTGCTTATGTTTTTGCATTATGGGATCCAACGTTGTTTTTAAAATCAGCATATCGTTCAAATGTCTTTCATTTATGTGATTCCTAATGCCTACTATGTTGAAAAAAATTAATCTTCTTTTTCAACAAGAACTTTTTTACTGTCTTTAAGTGGCTTGAACTTGATCTTTAAGTATTTTTGTTTCATTGTAATGCGCACCTTACTAGCTAAAAGTAAATCAACTCAAAATATATCTGTGCATCTCAGAGCAGACGTATAACCAGGTTTCAGAGGTAATAAAAAGAGAGATTTTTCTTATTTAAGGAATCTGTATAGAATTTCTTGTAAATTCAGGAACTACAAGTGTGCCTGGATTGACAGCAAGCTTAGAGGAAAAGATCTGAGAAGGAATAAGCTGATATGGAGAAGTCTTGTAATCACATATCTTTTAAAATAAAAAACAAACAAACAAAAAAATGTTCCAAACCTTTTGAATGGATTCAAATTTTGAATGGAATGAAAATGCAAATGGATTGCATTTTCAGGCAGACGAAAGCCTTTTAATAATAGCAACAGTTCTTTCCAGCAAATAGACTTATGAGATTTCCAACTTAAAATGTATATCATGGAAGACCATTAATTGACCCCAAAGACTGCCAGATAAATAATTCTTTCTTTGTTTTTAACTGTTTGAGGGGAAAATTTTCCACCTTTAATTCTTTCCCTATTACTTCTCTAGAATTTTATTGCTGGGGCTGATCAGAAAAATTGTCAACCATTTATAAGAGTTCTGTGGAAATGCATGATTAGAGATGAAGTTTGTTAGGGAAAAAAAAAAAAAAAAAAAAAAAAGTGAGATGTCAGAAGAAAGGAAAAGAATGCATGGAATACAAAGTATGAGCATGTACTATGACCATGACTTTGCTGTAAGTGATCTGAAACATTTAAGCTTATTTATCCTTTGAGTTGTTAGACCTACTTCAAACGTACCTATGCTGTATTTCTACTATAACTTGGAGTATTTTGAAGCTCATTGCTGGCTTTTACTTTTTCTGTGTATAAAACACAGGAAAAGATCTGCTCTAGGAAGAGTTCCAATTAAGAAGAAAGAGCAACAATAGTAACAACAGAAAGAATTGCAAACTTTAGAAACTGACCTTAAAAGTGGCACTTCGTGGACCACCCCATACATGCTGAGGCACATTCCTGAGCAGATAAGTTTTGCATTTGTTTTTGCTATCTGTTTTCAGAGAACAGTATTAGTGTCATTTTCATGCTCCTGGCAGTGAAATATAGAGAATGTTACCACTGATTCCAGCAGGAATGTCATCAGTACACCAGTATGGTAATTTTGAATACTGGAAATATAGGTTACATTCATTTGATGTGATAAATTTACACAAAATAAATCAGCATTAATAAAACTGTTGTGGAAATGATGACACAGGGATACACCAACATGTCAGCCTCACAACTGTGCCAGGGAAGACAACGGAACAGATCCTTCTGGAAGCTATGCTGAGGAACATGGAAGATAGGTAGATGATATGAGACAACCTGCATGGCTTCATCAAGGGCAAGTTCTGCCTGACCAACCTAATGGCCTTCCATGACAGTGTAACAGCAACGGTGAACAAAGGAAGAGCCACTAATGTCATCGCTCTGGTCTTCAGTAAGGCCTTGGAAATGGTTCACCACAACATCCTTCTCTCCAAATTGAAAATATATGGATTTGATGGGTGAGAAACTGGTTGCAAGATCTTAGCCAGAGAAGATGGTCAATGGATCCTGGTGGAGATTAGTGTGAATGGTGTCCCTCAGAGGTCAGTACTGGGACAGGTGCTCTCTATGATCACGCTGCCAGTGGGACTGAGTGCGTCCTCTGCAAGTTTGCAGATGACACCAAGCTGTGTAATGCAGTCAATATGCCTGATGTATGGGATGCCATTCAGAGAGTCCTAGACAGACTCAAGTAGTGGGCCCAGGAGAACTTCATGAGCTTCAACAAATCTAGGCATAAAGTCTTGCACCTGGGTTGTGGCAACCCCAACTATCAGTTCAAACTGAGCGGAAAAAAGGATTGATCATAGGCCTGATGAAAAGGTATTGTAGTTTTGAAACAGTTTCATCATGACAGGGGTCCTTCTACTCCTTCTGGCTGTCCCCCCTGCGGGGAAAGAGAGACCAGCGGAGAAAGTAACATCAGTTCGATTGAAATAAAGAGACAACTAATTTACTAAAATGGTAAATGAGTGTGAGATAATGCAGAGTAATTAAGAGTAATAAATCAAATGAACAAACAAGGAGAATGAAAGTCTCCAAACTGTTCAGCATTCATGGCTGACTGGCTGAAAAAAGACAGTTCTTTTGGCTGAGAGCTGTTTTATATCCTGGAACTGGAAACCACACAAGAAGTATTGAAACTTTATGAGAATCACATTCTCCAGGAACCAGAAACTTGCAGAACAGAAACCGGAGGTCTCCCCGGCAGACCTCCATGTTTTGACAGATATCTGTCTGATGAATACACGTGGAAAATCATAGCAAAACGACTTGGTGATAGCAGGCTGGACATGAGCCAGCAACGTGCTTTTGCAACCCAGAAAGCCAACGATATCCTGAGCTGCATTGAAAGAAGCATGTCCAGCAGGTCAAGGGAGGTGATCCTGTCCCTCTGCTCTGCACTAGAGAGACCTCACCCTGGAGTACTGCATCCAGATGTGGAATCCTCAGCACAGAAGAGACATGAAACTATCGGATTGTGTCCAAAGGAGGGACAAAAAATACAGAGGATGGAACACCTGTCCTGTGATGACAGGCTGAGAGAGCTGGAGCTATTCAATCTGTAGAAGAGAAGGTTCCAAGGAAACTCAATAGCAGTCTTTCATATCTAAAGATGGGCCATGAGAAAGAAGGTGACAGACTATTTTGCAGGATCAGTTGTGGGAATACAAGGGGAAATGATTTCGAAATAAAAGAATGGAGGTTTAGTTTGGATATAAAGAGAAACTTCTTTTACAGAAAGGATGATGAGGCACTCCAGGGCAGGATGGGCATGGCTCTGAGAAGCCTGATCTAGCTGTAGGGAGATCCATGTTCATTGCAGGGTAGTTGAACTAGGTGACCTTCAGAGTCCCACCCAACTCAACAGATTCTGTGATTCTACAATTCTATGAAAATTAGTTATATGATATGGATCCTATTGGCTGAACTGCCTGGAGTTTATTCTAACTGCTATTTTATATAACCCAGACCTGTTCTCTACTAGAGATAGATACATAGCTACATAGCTAGATACTCCTCTTAATTTCCAGGAATCATTTCATAGAGCTTATTAGCCATCCTCATATTTTTCTTTACTTCAAGTTTCTGCAGGTGAAGCACAACTCCACTTATTTAGCAGCTGTGTGCATTCCTGCTCCGTTGCAGAGGCAGACACCCAGTATGATGCATGTTTACAATGTGTGGCATTTTGCTTCTCTTTATACTTGTTATGTAATTACTGAATATCTCTGTGTTTTAACTGAACTCTAAGGATAGTCTACAATGAAGCCTGCACTTTCTGTGTTGCATTCACACTTCAATTGTGCTATTGAATCTTGGTGAAAAAAAATAGTTGTGCTACTGCACCTGTATAACACACTGCAGTGGTGGGTAGAGGTAGTAGTCAGATTCAGCCTGTAAGACTGTTTAGTCTGCTAAATGCATGTCTGCATAAGTTTTTGGTGTGGGAGAAAGTTGGAAGAGAGATGAGAGAAATGAAGTGTGTGGTGACAGATCTGAAGGTCCCTGTATGGATGCCTTTCTTTTATGTCAGTTAGCCAAAGGAAAATATGACTTCTTCTCATAAAGAGTGTGTTACTACATCTGTCTTTTTAGTATTTTTAGGTTTACAGTTCTCAAGTGGTTTGGAACAGCTGATAGGAATGTGTTATACAAAAAAAAAAAAAAAAAAAAAAAAAAAAAAAAAAGACATTAAAAAGCAGAACTGTCTGTCTATCCATATAAAACAAAAAAAGATTGTGACAATCTCAGGAACAATTATTCTTAATTAGCCTTAACCATAATGAATCCTCTGAATTCTGAACTTGACACCTCAAAGGTCAGCAGAAATCGGAATGGATGAATGATTTAGCTAGCAAACGACACGCAGAGTAACAGGTCAGCTGCCTTCCTTGTCAAATGTCTGTGATAGCACCATCTGGTGGATATTTGCAGATTTTTCTAGGTTTGGATTTATGGGAACTTGCACTTTCACTAGTGTATATTCAACAAATAATTACAATTAACTTTAATGATTTGAAGATATTTTGAGTATTTTAAATGAAATTCAAAGGGTAAATATAAATTCTTACAACACGAAGGCAATTTTATTCCAGGCAGAATGGATCTTTGGAGGGCATCTTTGGCAGTGCAGCAATCTTCTAATAGCATGCGTATCAGTTCTTTCTTAAAGTAGGCAAAGCAAGTCAGTGTGATCTCTTCATATTGCTAGTGTCCACAGGTACTATAGAAGGAAAAATCGACCTTGTTGACAAACTATAAGACATTCTTACCACGTTTGTCTCTGTCCACAGTGTAAGGAAGCCAATGTAGACTGATAATAAGTTACGGAAATCCAAACAGTTAATGCCACGTATTTCTCCCTTGTAAAAAGCCATTCATATGGTAATCTTTGGAGAGGTTCCATGGAGAAGTTCTGGAAAACAATTCTTTAAAATATTGTTTGGATGTGGATAGTGACTACCACTGCTGTGCTGGGGTTTGGACCCAGTCCTATTAAGAGAAGGACAAGAGCTTCCATTTCCATTCTCATTCCATGATCATTCTGTATTGTTATTCACTCTTCAGTTGTAAATGAAGATACTTGGACTCCATGGCTCAAATGGCAATTTAGAATACAGTAGCTCCCTATATGAGGTTCTGTATAGTAGAAGGTCATATAATCAGTTGAACTCCTGTTCAAGGAAGTGACAGATACCTGTAGTTAAAAACCATGTGACACCAGAGTTCAATTCATTTTAAAACACCTAGATTGCGTATTCTAATGGAATGGTTACTTTTATCATTGTCATGGTATCACAGATACATAGAATGTACCCAAATAGGAAGAGGGCCCTCATGGATCGTAAAGCTCAACTCCTAGCTCCACACAGAACCCATCAAAAATCAGATGCTACATCTGAGAGTATGGTCCAAGTACTCCTTGAACTCTGTTAGTTTGAAGTTGTGAACACTGCCCTGCAGAGTCTTTTTCATACCCACTGTCCACTGCTGAAGAACCTTTTCCTAAGACCCACTTGACATTCCCCTGGCACATCACCATGTCATTCAGACTCTAGGCCTGATGCATCCCAGGATATGATTAGCCCTTTTGATTGTCCAAACACACTGCTGACTCATTTTCAAGTTGTTACTAATCAGAACATGAATAAACAGATTTTAGAGAAAGACAGGTTTCAAATCAGATTTGCAGTTCAAGTGAAAATAATGAAAATAATGAAACTTCAATTTTATTAGCACTTGTTTCTTTACTGAAGTCTGTTTCCAAAGGCAGGACACTATCCTGCCAATACACACTTTCTGAAGGAAAACTCTGTTTTGGCCTGTGCATGCCTCCAGATATCCTGAAAGTATCTATCATTTAGTTGTATATTTTTACTACAATAAAGCACCTTGATAAGAAGAAAGCTGAAATATACTAAACATCATCTTCACAAAGTGTGCTGAAATTTAAAGCATACATACTTACTGTAAAATAATTTAAGGACTCTCAGAATAGTGATGAAGTGCAGTCTCTTTAAAATATGATACTTTCTAAAAATTGTTATTTGCTTCTTTGCTACATCATAGACTGTATCTCTGAAGGAGAGGAATTCTAAAGAAATGCGAAAACATTTTGAGGGTTTTCACTTGTTTCTGCTTTTAATGTCTATTAAAAGTAAAAGGAAATTTTAGCCTTCAGTTAAAATTTCATTTAATTCGAAGCAGTTGTTGTAATGAAATACTCTTGAATATCATATTTTTGATATAAGGAAATCTGTCCTATAGGTAATATTTTAGAGATAGTTGAAACAAAATTAAGAAGTAGAGAGGGGAGGGAAGGGGAGGTCACAGAAGGACAATGCAATTGCTCATCGCCCTGATGCAGACTCATGCCAAGCCAGTCCCCCAGAAGCAGCATTTCCTTTAGCCAACATCCCCCACTTTCACTGCTTACCATGATGTCCTATGATATAAGTTATCCCTTTGGGACATTTGAATCAGCTGTCCTGGTTCCAACCCCTCTCAGCTCATTATGCACCCTAGCCTCCTTGCTGACAAGGCAGCACAAAAAGCAGACAAGTCCATGACATTACGTAAGTACAGCTCTGTAACAGCTAAAATATTGATGTGCTGTCAGCCTTATTTTCATCCTAAATCCAAAACATAGCGCCATAGGAGTACAGTGAAAAGAACTTAATCTGTCTCAACCAAAACCAGGAAAAATGATTTAGTGAAAATGATATTTACAAACTGAGCAGGGCAAATCTACCTCTGCCACTGTGCTAAAGAAATTACGTACTTATAAACTGTGGTATGGCATCATGCATGCATTTGGGATTATTGAAGTATTAGTATGATCATGTATCTGTAATTGACCTCTTTTTTTAGATATGTTGGTCCTTGCTCACTTCCAGAATTAGCTTATATGGCTTTTGATGTTTTAAACCTCAGAAACTGGGAGCTTGTCTCCATTTTCATACCTTTACTGAATTTCTGATGATTTGTGTCTCAGAAGTTGGTTTTAGAATTCCTCTGATTCCACCTCCGACTTCTAATACTGCATTAAGTTTGATTTTTAGTTTTCAGAAAGAAATCGTGTTCCCCATATCAACAAGACTTAAGTCCAAAACTTCCTTAAACTTCTAATTTTGTGGGGGAGGGGGGAATTCTTTGTTCTTATACAAGCATAAAATTTCTACACAGCATAACAATTCAGCACAAAATACATCAATTCAAATTCTATGTATCATACAGACACTGTACTACATTGTAATATAGGTTTCTTGTAGCTTTCACTGAAAATCTTCAGCAAGTCTTATTGTCTATAAAACAAAACTACATGTATTGTAAGGAGACAAATATATTACATTTTTGTTCCAATTATTTACTTCATTTTGTCAAAACTCAAAATATACTCAAAACATAGCAACATAAATACTTCTGTAAAATTGAATAGTAGATTTTTAAAGAAGTGTAGTAGCTCATTTTGTATCTGTCCCAAAGGAATATTTTGGCTTGAAGAAAAGGCTTTTTTTAAAACGCATTTGTCAGTTTTTATGAAACCAGAAGATGGCAGCAAGTGTTGTCTAGAATTTTGTATCACTACAAACCACTTCACACCTTCAGAGTAAATCAATATCCTTTGTAACGCAAGAGTTCGCTTTGAATGCGGTGTGTAACAGAAAAGAGTGATTTACATTTGCATCGGTACCGTTATTACACGGAGAAGTAAGGAGGCTAATCCATTTCAAACAGATTAATCCATTTGAAAAGGCTAATGCTCTGAGGGGTTGTCAGTGTGCATATGCCAAATAAATAATGCAATGATTTGGCTAATACGTTCCCTGATAATACAAAACCATGGGTTTAACAATTAGGTATGCTTATAGGTTTTGTTCGTTTGTTTGCTGTTTTTGACTTGTCCCATTGCTATTTCCGAAGATTTCCACAGCATATTTGGAAGTTAGATTATATTTCCGAATAGACTTCATCAGTAATTGAAAGTATTAACGAGGACAGGGGGTACCTTGTATGTTGATCGCAAGATAGTTCCCAGTAAGTATGGTACTGTCATGGAAGTACCATAGTGGGAACACCTAACACTGAGGTCTGATTGTCCTCATTGCACCACACTGCTTCTAATTCTGCAAACTAGATGGCAACCCAGTTTAAGCTTTGAGCAATTAACAGGCAAGTGGAGGTGCAGGAGCAATGATGCACTGGTTGGAGTAAAGTTCGTAAGATGTTAGACAAGACAGACAGGAGACAAGATAAAATACAGAATTAATACTTCGAGAATGCAGTTTTGAGATGTCTTAAATATCATAAAATTGGTCAGCAAAGAAAATTAATGGCTTTGCCTAGATTTCTAATGATCACTGAATATTACTGAAAAGTGAGTAGAATTGTTTTTCCAAAATTACATTTAATTTAGGAAATCTCACAGCATTTTTAAGTTTGAGCCTAGATTCTATTCATCATTCTGAATCAGAAGTATGTTAGGTGGAAATCAGAATTTAGACAAGAAGCAATTACATAATTTTTCTGCTAAACTATCTGATTGGTTTAACTGACTGCTTCTTTGGTGAAATCCACAAGAAACTTATTAGATTCCTATTAATAGGAACAGACAGTAGTATTAATTTTAAAACAAAGTCATTACCTCAAATAAATACACAGATTAGAGAAAATATTGTTCTTGAACTTTTAAACACATTGTACCTCATTTTCCAAGTCTACCAGAAATGATAAGTGAAGAAAGGGTAACAGAGGGCAATTGACACTGTGTTAATTTCACTTTCAGATCTGCTACAGAAGACATCCATTTCCAATAGTTTGTGGATGCTGACAAATATGAATTTAGCATTTAGTACTTCATTATCTAACTCAACCTCTTTGAAAAGTGAAGCATTTGTGTACCATAATAGGTATACAACATGCACTCATTTATTTGAGATACTTTGTAGTGCTGCTGTTCAATCGACAGGAGAAGCCTGAGCTTGGTAATTGGGAATGAATGTCAAGCAGTGTCAAGACCCCTCTGTTCATAAAGCTGATAATACATTGTGTGATTACATTTGTCTATTTACAGCTGACAAGGTCTCCCTCTTTACTGTCCATTGACAGAAGAACATTTATTATTCAATTGCTGGCACAACTACACTTAAGAGTTGTAGCATTTGATCCTGAGGATGAGTGACTCTTTGCAGTAATTGAATTGATTTTGAAGAAATATTTCTTGTATGAGAAGAAAATAATGTTATAAATGCAAATCATTGAAGCATAAGAACATTTGGATTCCTTTATTTAATATATGAGTGGTGAATTTTCATTTCTACTAATACTTCATTATTTTTTCTCTTTCTTCTATTTCCTAGTATATCTTGTCTATCATTATCGTTGGTAGTCTCTTGCATATTTTTCTTAATCCCATTCCAGCTTCACTGTAAGCAGAGGAAAGTAGATACTCTTGACATTGACTGGCTGCTGTAAAATCAAAATTTCTTGCTAAACTGCTTAACTAGTAGGGAGATAATTATAATATAAACATACAAGCAGCAAACCACATAACCAGTAAACTTAAGAATTTTAACAGCCTGAGAAAACTATATTTTTTATTTTTAAAAAAACTATTATCAGATAAGCATGTCAGTTACTTTGACAATGTTTTTTTGTCTCTAGGAGAGCTGCTATAAAATATTGTAAAAGATTTACATCCTCATATATTCCATCAAAGCACTGTGAATTCTGAAAGTCATTTCTGCTAGTATTAGAACACTTCCAGATTTTCTCAATACTGAATCTATCACTGGAGGGAGGTAGAGTTTAGAATATATATATAAATACTCACATGCTTTTTTGTTGGCTTGAGGAAATCTCAAGTTTGCAGCCCAAAGCTGCTTTAAAACCTGGGCTTAGTTTTGCCATCTCTTTAGTAACGTACTTCATTTTAAATAAATTTCAATTGCCCACATCTCAATAATGCTCCATAGCGATCCAGCAAAGAATTAGGCTTAGCATACCCAAATGCATGTCTTCACTCAAGAACACCCTTCTTCAGCTACATCCTGAATACTCAAGCAGGGTTCAAGAGAGCAAGTAGAGTTCTGCTCCATAAGTCTGTTAAGCCATCTCTAGCTTCACTGTGGCTTTCTTCATCCAGAGTGAATAAACTACCAGTGCACAGCCTATTAACCGCAGTAATTAATCTCAGGTAGATGTGAGACTCATATAAACATAGTGTATTTCAAAACAAAATACATTTGAATTGATCGTTTTGTTCAAAATCTTGTATTTTTAAAATGGAAATAGATGTGGGGGAATCAACTATTATTTTTGTAGGAGGATCACAGTATAGTCAAACTACTGAATTACATCATGAGACATGTTATGCTAGTGGAAAATTCATCAGGCAAGCACCTATTTCTTGGCTAATCTCTTTTGTTTTGAGCACCCCCAGTTTTCAGACATTTTCTCTGTTTCCTTGCGTGCTTGGCAGTTCCTAAGATCAGTTTCTTGAGTAAGAACTTTGTTTTGTATTCAAAAACAAATTCTGATTAAACAAATTTGCAAGAACTGCTACTGAAATGCATTAAGTGGCATGACTTAAGACATTATAAGACATTATAAGACAATAATAATTTCACAAAGATATTGAAGATGGCTGTTCTAAAAGTAATGCCTCCTATTTTATTATGTTGGCCCATGACATCAGAGGTAGATGTTGGTGATAACACAGTAGAGGTTGACCCTTCCAGCCAATATTCCTTTACATTTTATTGCCATTAGAGAGATGGCAGCAGAGAGACCCTGACAAAATGGAGTCTGACTTGGAAGTGCATGTGGAGCAAAGGAATGGAATTGAATTCCTCCATGAGGAAAAGATAACACCTATTGACATTTAGCAATGCTTGCTGAATGTTTATGGAGACCAAAGAGTGGATGTGAGTGCAGTGAGGCAGTGGTGGTGCATTTCAGCAGTGGTGACAGCAACATGAAAGACAAGCGATGTTCGGATAGAAATGCACAGGTGTCATATAATGGAATGAAGAGTTTCAATCAGCATATCTGCAGTCAGTCAGCTAATAGTAGTGACTTTGTTAAAGAACAGTGTTTTGTAGCTGAAAATTTGCTCTACCAACTAGTGTTATTGTGCTCTTTGTGTCTGCTGTGTTTTCCATGGCAGTAAACAGGAAGCATTGCTTTGGGACTATGTACATACCTAGATCTATGTATGTACATACCTACAAGTCGTATCACATATCTTTTGAAATAACACCTGTTATTCATAGTGCTTCTTATGTGGAAACTTGCCATATTTGTTAGCTAATTCCAAACTGAATACTTACTATTCCATAAGAATAAGGAAAACTGAACTATGGCATTGATTACATTAATTTTCCATAGCTATTTGAGCAACTTTTAACTTTTATTGTAAAGTAAGAGAGTGAGACAAAACTAAAGAATACTTCAGTTGTTAAAAATTGTTTGAGGCCCATTGAGCAGAAACTAGGCTGCGGAATAATGCAGACAAGATAATGAACTGGAGATAAATGATCCCAAGCGGGCCCCTGCTGAGTGCCAGGAGAATATGTTTATACGGTAGATTTATTATCTTAACATCTTTTTGCAGTGACCTCCAATTTAGATAAAATACCTGAAACATTTATAATCTGTGTGGGTTTTTTGTAACTAAAGGAAAAAATACTTTGTTATATCTGGAGCAGCTGTGAGTATCATATTGAGAACATAGAATTGGTCTGCTAAACTCTTCTGTCAGGTAAGTAAAAGTAATTAAAGCTGATTCAGGGTGTGAATCTCTGTCAAATCTGTTCTTGGATATGTAAAGCTGCTTGTTTGTCTTTGGGGCAATAAATCCACTAACTTCTGAAATGTTAGTTCTTTGAGGCTTTCTCTCTTTTTAATATTAAACCTTTCTTTTTAAATGCTGTTACTATTATTTGTTTCACATCTGCATTTATCATTCTCATAAAGAAACAGAAGTTATTGTAAAGAGTTGTTTAATTCAGATTGTAAAGATATTAATATAGAATTAATAGGTGTTTCTATGCTTGAATGTGTTAAATCTTTAGCTTTACAATTAGCTGCCTGAAGATTCCTACACCAGAGGCATTGCAGGGGCAGAAGCTTCATTTTCTGCAGGTTCAGTGTAAGTAATTCTCAAGAAAGATATTTTGTACTTGGACATCAGTTCTCTTTATTTCTTTTAGCTCCATAATCTGCTTAATGTCCACTGCTCTATTTCATTTTGCTTCCTCAGAGAATTCCTAAACGTAGACCACATTCCTTGCACAGGAAGTCCTCTTCAGTTCTCAGAAAGATCTGCTTTCCATCAGCAGGATTCTTGGCAAAAGTAAATAAATGAATAAATGAATGAATATAAAAATTGCAGTAATATCTTTTTGCTAAATAATAGTTTATCATCAAAACAGTTGGCCTTGAATATTTTCAATGAGTTCAGAAAAAAATATATTTTCCTAGTTCTGTTTTATGCCACAGTTACATCTCTGAATGTAGATTAGCTCTATGATTTTAGAATTACAGAGAAACTACGGTGAAGAACGTCTTTTAACAATATGATTTAAATTTTGTACTTCTAATTTTTGATTCTCTTTCCTACGTTCAGAAATATGCACCATAATCAGGGGATATATGTAAGACCCACAGTACCACTGTCTTTTTGCGGGCATATTGTTCTGCTAGATCTCCGAAAAGCAGCTGATATATACATCTTTCTTGGATGCTTTTTCTGCTTTCAATGAAAACTGTAAGCATTTAACATCCAGTTTTCTTACTTCTGCAATTAGCAATGCAGTTTTGAATGCCAGAATAAGGACATAGAACTATGAGAGAGTATCCAAGGAACTACTGTGAATATGATGAAAAATCTAGAGGCAGAATACATAAGAAGCAGCTGAAGTCCCTTGGTTTGTCCAGCCCAGCACAGGGGAGACTGAGGGGAGGCCTCAGGGTGGCCTATAGCTTTTCATGATGGGAATGGAGAGGCAGAGCTGGTCTCTGCTCTCCCGTGAGAGCTACAGAACCCAAGGGAGCAGCATGAAGCTGTGTCAGGGGAAGGTCAAGTTGGGTGCTAGGAAAGTTCTTCACCAGAAGATGATGGGCATGGGACAGGCTTCTCAGAGATGTATTCACGGCGCCAAGTTGCTGGAGATCAGGGAGTGTTTGGACAACACTCCCAGATATGGGCACTGAATTTTAGGTGGCCTGTGTGGAGCCAGGACTTTGACTCAATTATCCTTGTGGGTCTTTCCATCTTGAGATATTCTATATTTCTTTCATGTGATAAGATATCTCCCTTGATGGATGAGGTAAGAGCAGTGAATGTTGCCTGCCTTTACTTCAGTAAGGTATTTGACAATGTATCTCATCACATCCTGATAAATAAGCTGACTTAGTATGGATTAGATAAGAGGGTAGTGAGGTGCATTGAAAACCAGCTGAATGGCCAGACCTGGAAGGTTGTGGTCACTTTTCCCAAAGTACAGTAGCATTAAACATGTCATGAGCCTAAACCCAGAGAAAGAGTGCATCCTCAGCATATTTGCAGATCATACAGAATGGGAGGAATGGCTGGCAGATTCCACACTGTCATTCAGAGGAACTTCGGCAGATTGAAGAAATGAACAGACAGGACCACCCTGACAGTCAAAAAAGGGGGTGATACAAAATTTTGCCACTGATAAGGAGTAACCCCATACATTAGTACACACTGGGGACCATTCACCTGGAAGGGGGCACAGCAGAAGGGACCATGGGAATTCTATTGAACACCAAATGAACACAAGCTAACAGCCATCAGAGCTATAACAAGCAGAGCACTGTCAGCAGACAGAGGCACCCCTTCACCTCTGTACAGCACTGGTGAGACACATCCAGAGCGCTTTGTCTAGTGCTGAGATTCCAAATACAGGATAGATATGGACATACCAGCATGAGCCCAGCAAAGGGCCATGAGGGTGAAGTACCTCTTCTACAGGGGAGGCTAAGAGAGTTGTGGCTGTTCAACCTGGAAAACAGACGGCTCGGTGGATGTTATCAGTGTGTATTAATACCCGATCAGAGGAACTGAAGAAGAGGGTGGCAGATTCCTCTTAGGAATGCCCAAAGACAGGACAACAGGTAGTGACACCAACTATGAAATTCCTTCTGAACACAAGGAATTAATTTCTACTGTGTGGGTGATCAGCCCTGGTGCAGGTTTCAATGGGACCCTATGGAATCTCTGTCTGGTGAGACAAGGAAACTGACAGGGCACAGCCTGGCAACCTGCTATGGCTGACCCTTTTTAAGCATATGGTAGACCTAAGAAAGTCCTTTCTAACCTCAGTTGTTCTGTGAGTCTATCATTCTGAGTAGTGTCTGGAAAAGGAGGATAACAGCACTCTTGGCCTAACCAATATGTAATGTGCATGTATTCATGTTACTGTTTTCTGAAGATGAAGTTTAGCCAGTAATTTATCTGGGGAATAATAATAGAGGTATATATAAAGACCTGGTCTGCTGGTGAGAAAGGGGGAAAAAAAAAGAGGGAAAAAGAAGATACATTCTCAGTTCATTTTTTGTTTTTTTCTGCACATGATCATCCCTGGTTCTCACTAACATGGTACACATTTCAGCAAATTAAAGATATTCTACAAGTTCACATGAACCTGTACATACTGAACAATTTCTGGATTTTAGTATTGAAACGAGATAGTGTTATTTTATATGGCACTTAACATGTATTCATAAATAATCATGCATACAAACATATTAAGTCACTTAGAATTGTAATTAGTAATTTTCAAGTCCTGGCAACCAGCAAATTTCAATTGGAATATACCGTTTGGCCTACTTGGCCTTAATAACATTTTCAAAGAAGGGGCAGCATGTGCTTTTCAATCTATTTCTCGATGGCTAGTAGTAAATAAATGAATATGAGTTTGGTGGGTATGACAAATTAATATGCACACTGACAACTTATAAACACAGCATTGCTTAGGGAATTAATATATGAATATACACAAGCAATTACATGTTTTAAATGATTTATTTCATTTCCTGAATAATATACCACTGAAGTGGAAACTGATACAAAAGAGAATACAAATAAAAATATTATATCAACTTTTTATTGAACTTATTAAATGGAGGCCCTCTTAATGAGGAAATTAATGAATGAAGCAGCTCATTATGGATAAGCATTCCTTGTGGTCGTTAAGAATTTGTCACCATAGACCCGTCATAGTCAGTTTAATTATGATTAATGTCTTATCTTGAATTCCATCTCCATTCATATCTGAGAAATAAATGAAAACCCTATTATATGATCAAAGTTCATAAAAAAGGGTGAGCTGCTGATGGCCTAATATTTTATTCATCTTCACAGTCATATTTATCATTTTATAAGAACAAAAAGCAATATTATAACATTTTTGAAAGTATATTAAATACATACAACCTCTTGCTCTTCCTAGAACCAGGATTTGCGTTCAACATTAAACGTATTAACAGCTTTTTCAGATACAGTTGCCACTATTTGATGTCAATTTGAATATAGAGAACGACGATTTTTGTCTCTAAACTTCACTCAAGGACTTGCTAAACTGCATAATTTAAACTGTTTCTATTTAGCCAAAGCTCTCATAAACACCACTGCAAATTGTACATGAGCTGTAATCAATGTTTAGTCTGTTACTTATGTTGTTTTTACTCTGTATATGTATGTGAGGTGAATATGGAGAGTATATTTTAATTAATTTTTATTTCCAAAGGCCTTTCAGGCATCAATAGTCCATGTTTCCCATTATTTGCATTATGTTTGATCTATTAAATCTTGTCCACACTAATAGATTAATCAGAAATAGTGCAAACACTGTGTTGGGCTGTGTTCTTTTGGTTACCTTAATATTATGAACTCAATCCCTTATTTTCTTAATGACAAAAAAAATAAAAAATAAAATAAAAATCAGGCTGCCAGTCTATATTTCCTTTTTTTTTTTTTTTTTTTTTTTTTGAGTACCTAGACTAATTTCAGGCAAATCTCTGTCTTGGCATAGAAACAGAGATGTCAGAAGTATGAAATCTGTTCGGTATTCATGATGATTCATAACTGAGTAAACAATTGAGCTTCTGATTAGGTGGAGGTTTGGGGACCATAGGGTGGAAATTTACTGTGCCCCAAAATTAGTGTGTTTCCAGTGTTCACAGATAACTTTATCTCACTCTTACTAAAGAAATTATTTTGTCATTTATAAGAAAAAGACCACGGCAAAATACGATATTTCTTAAATAATTTAATATGAAATTTGTTACAGTAGGAGTATTTCCTGATTAAAGTTTCCATAAATGCCAATTTTGTAACACGGTAGTGAACTTATTTATTTTCTTCCACTGCACTAATGGCATGTTCCAGAAATTAATCAGCGTTATGCAGTCTGGGTATGGTAGACTTCGTCCTCTCTAGCTGCAGGACAGGAGTTAAGCAGATCTTCAGGAGTAGAGGAGAATGTTGCTAAGTGAGAGAACACAATTTTTAGAAGAGAGGACTATATTCCACCCTGCTTCTTTTTCTCTGGATCCTCTGAGGTGATGCTGAGCTAAAGTACTAAACCAGCTTTGTCACTGATGGCCATTCTTTAATGGTTCCTGATACTAGAGGTACTTCCATATTTAAACTTTAATTGAATTGATATCAGAAGAGAAGATATGGGGTAATTTGGAAACACTAACAGATTTTTCATCTAACTCTCATCCATATCAACATAAGCTAGCAGTTTTATGAATATAAAATTGCAGTATTTTAGACCCGGGAAAGAGCCAGACTCTACTTGTAAGGAAAAGTAAATGCGTAATTTCTTTTTCCTGTAATTTCTGAACGTTCTGAAAAATTGTTACTGAAACGAAAATATCGAATGGGTAGAATCACATCACATCATTCACTTTAACAATAATGACTTTTTGAAGTCAGTATTTTAAAAAGTTGCATTATTTATCTAATAACTGAAATCTGCTTTATCTTAATTAGTCTATACTAATTAAGGCGAACATAAACTTTAGTTTCAAGCTTTTATGCTGTTCTTCATGATTTTTTGTCTTCTTTGACAACACCAAAATGTTATGAGTTCTGTTCAACTAGAACAAATATATGAGTCAAGGAAGAAAAAAAATCCTAAAATCTAATGAGATCCTGGAATACATCCTTTCCTATGTATTTTTTCCATAAAAATTAAGAATTTCTATTTTCCTCACCCTTTGAAGTCAATCTGATCTCACTTCAAATCCCAAGAATAACCAGAGACAAATTTACCTCATCATTGTATAAGCCTGTGAAGTTAATATAAATAGCCTAAGTGAAGGATTTGAAAGCCCACGTTTTAATTACGATTTCCCATAGGTATTTGGGGTCATATGTTTAAGAGTGTGTGATGTTCTTAAAAGCTATGTCTTTCAGCAGTCTCCACTACTGACTTCATGAGTCTGCCCTTTAGAAAAGCACCCTCTATCATATTTATGATGTTGTCTTACTTAAAATGGATACTAATCCAAGTCTACCCAAGGTTTAACTGTACTCCTATGACTGTTACAGCACTGAACCCCACTGGGACAGAGTGGGTTTGAGCAGCAACTTCTGTGCTGCACTGATACCTCACTTCCAGATCACAGTTAAGTCTTGGCACTCTTTCCCTCTGTATTTCCAATTCCCCAATTCTCTTTCTCTTTCTATGGCTCTTTCTCTATTCTTGTTCTTGTCCCCCTACTTCATCTTTCGTGTCTGCATGGTGTTGTCACTGACTGCTCAAAGAAGTTTAAACTCTTTTTAAATTCTCTACATATTTTTCTCATTCCACTGAGAGTTACCACACTTCAAACCTCTCATAGATTGCTGTTTTCTTGTGTTGTTCTCACTTGCTTTAATTCTGGCAATGCTCACAAGCACTTCTTTTTGTCAGGTTTTTCCTCCTATTCTCAAATGCATCCCCTTGTGCACATGATTCAAGCTGCCTGTCACACCCTGTAAGAACTACTTTATTCATGTTGCCTTTAAAACTCACTTCAGCTATTAGGCTTATTGTGACTTTTAAATAAATTTTGATTATGTATTTTAAAAAATAATTCAGATATTTTTATTTGTATGCGTATAAATGGTATGCAATTTGTCTATTGTTATTGCCTTTCTGATCCCTTTCCTTAGACAATAGGCTCCTCACATCAAGGTTGTATTGAATACACTGCAAGCGTTATACATACCAATGCTGGAATTATTTTAATGTCAAAGTAACAATTATATAACTGTACCCCCATGACTTTACTTTTCTGGAAATATGAAAAACATGGAGTTTTTATTTCCTTCTTTTTGTTGGTTAATTCATATAAGTTTCATTCTGAAGACCCTTTCTGAGTAAGTGGTTAGGAGAATAAGAAATAACAGAATGCAAAGGGAGGCTTCATAGTTACAGCCACTAAGGGAGATTTTACTGTACTGACAAAAATAGGAGTGACAACTCCTGTACGCCTCACTGGTTTACACAAGTTAGGTGATTTTTTTACCTTATGAATAAATAAAACAAACTGCATCCTTACCTTTCAGTCCTCTCTCAGGCAGGATCAGTTTTTCTGTTCCGTGTTTGCTTGGGCTGTGACTAATTTCTGCATTGCTCTTGTTTTGCACTGACACCTCTCTACAGATTTCTGTGAACACAGAAAGAAAAGGAGAGAGAACTGAGTATTACTAGATACAGGTATACCATTATTAATTAAATTTACATAGGAATAATTTCACAGAAGAATGTAAGTGCCTGGGTCACATGCATTTAGGTTTTAGGTGTTCAGGGTCCCAGTAGAGGGGACATTAAAGTCTCTTCAAGGAGAAGCTTGACATTGCCAATGATAACTGAGGGTGAGGACCCAGTCCTTTATTCAACAGCTGGAGGTGATGTGCCTCCTGGTGCCTAGCAGCACTCACTGAGGTCATGTAAAACCTAATTCAGTTGCCACGTAAGGCCAGTGAGAGTGAAATCCTCATTTTTCTAGAGCGTACTCTACAGTGCCATAGTTGGCAAGAGGCTCACTGGCTGTCTAATTCCCTGTTAGCTAGGAATTAGAGCAGACACCTGCAGCAGTGCAGCAGAGCACTCAGTACCAGTCTTCGCCATTTTTAAAGGCTGTGCCTTTTCCACTGTGTGCTTAGGGACCAAAACCTGAAACGTCTCCATTAGGCAAAAGATTACCAAACACAGGTATTGTTAAAATCTCCAGGTAGGGAGAGCAAGTGACAGGAGCAGAAGACCTTGGTGAAGATGACATACTCAACCATTAAGTGAGAAAGAAGGTAGCAGTCCTGTGGAGGCACTAGCAGCTCTCAATTGCACTGCTACAGGGAGAAATCAGAAGCGGTGCACTTTTCTGCCAATCCACCCCTTTTCCTGAGCTGCCACCCCATGCATGACAGACAAGGATCCTGTGCCATGCTGACACAGTCCCTAACCAACAGCACTGCAGGGGTTGCAGCATGACAGTGTGCCATGGTTTTATGATTTTTGGTTATCGGTATTCCACATCATAACGTCATGTAGTGCACTGGGAGTTAAGGTGTTAATGCTCAAGTTCTGGGTGCCTGTCTGGAAGAGAAGAAGAACCACATTCCCCAGGGGGCTTGGTGGTCAGAGAGGAGATAGAACTCCTGGCAAGGTCACCTGATGCGCTCTCTTTCATCTGCTCTTTTTTGTCTCCCTGCTGCTCAGTTGGACTGCGCATCTCACTGCAGTGTTATGGTGAGGCCTATCCACCTTTTGGACATTCTCTCTCATTATATTTGATTTATTAGCTTCAACTCTAATTATATTGTATTACAGTGTGTTATCTTGCATTCCCATACTGTATTCAGTAAATTAGTTTGTTTCTCCTCAGATCGTTGCCGCTGTTTTTAATTACTTTGGGGTCCGCTGTTTCCCTTTTCTGGAGGCGTGGATTTTGCAAGATCCCTTGGCCCCGCTGGTCACAGAACTGGGCCAGACCAGCCCGTAAACCACTGACGCGGTGCCTGCAGAGCTGTTGGTTTTGCTGCTTGACCATGTTACCTTATCTCATCAATTACATACCCTAGTAATTACAAATAAATAATCTGTTTATTACAAATAAATAATCTACATACAATGTTTCTATTTTCATATCAGGATCCTGGGTAGTTGAATGAATCAGAACAGTGCTGCTGCTATTGTTTTCCTACACCAGTGCATATGCAGTAACTCTACTCCTCATTGTGTGGCTAGCCTATTTTGATATGCTTGGTCTCCATGAGACTATATGACAGATGTGCAGAGCATAGCAACAATTCTGCATTTTTTTTTTAAGAACTGACAGATCTACAGTTTTTACCCAAATGGGAGACAGATCAAACTGCTGCTGAAATAATCAGGGTTTTGTTTTTGATTTCTGTGAAATAATAGTAGATCTTTGACATAGCTTTGTCTTGAGATTTATTTATTCTATTACGGGGAATTTTAAGAAATATCTCTGTTCCAGAAGTCATAGAATGACTGGTACAGATTGTCACAGATGGGCCAATGCTCCAATCTAGGCTTCTTTGCATCTAGAAAACACGACGGTAAAAGAACTGCAGATATTGCCATGAACAGAATGTTGTGTTGTATTAGAGAGCCATTCCTCAGTTTTACGCAGAATTTCTTTAGCTTCCTTCATTGTTCAATATTTGTTTTATGATCATCAGGAAGGTTATTGTAGAAGCCAAGTAATGTTTCTCATGGGAATGTAGTCAGTACCATAACCCGCTAATAAACGTGAATTAGAGTATAGCTTGTTTTAACCTCTCACTGGAAAGCATGAAAAAAAAAAAAGCCCAGAGAATATATCTCTTGAAATAAACTTTAACTGCTGTAAAAAGGACTGTAAAAGGAGAAATAATATGTAATTGAAAGAGCTTATGAATAACTTTTATTTGTGCTGATAACATAAAATATATGTCAAGCAGTGGAAAGAAAAAATTATAACAGAAAGATTTCCTGCTTCAAGGTAATTAATTGACAGTGTAGAACTTAGACTGAATAACACTTAAAAGCGTGATAAAAAGAGAGTTTGGGTACAGTAATGGAGAGCAGTGATAGTAGAAAGATTATAGATATCTCAGTAATTAGTGTAATTTTAAGTCTTTTCTCAAGTTATTGATAATAAACACACAGTACATCATATATTTCATTTTGAGAGAAAGAACGTTTCATGTTCATGGCTGAGAAGAACGAATTTGAACCTTTCTATTTAATGCTTATAAAAGGCAAAAGAAAAATTTGTGTGTTGGGGCAAGACAGAGTTCAGTCTTGCATGGCTCAAGTTAAGTTAGCAGTATTTGGCTTTGTATACTCTGTGCAATGCTAAGGCAATAGGCAAAATGGAATGTTTAGTCTTGTATTGTCTTTTGAGAAAAGAGAAAGACCAAATTGCTCCTCTTTCTGTTGATGCCATTGCTCGAGAAGCATGAAGATTCTCAAATCAGTAAGATAGAAATGTTATACTTCTGAGTAATCCCATTTTCTTTTAGTGAATCCATTCCATTATGAGATGAAAAGACTTCTGTGTGTTACTTTCACCTTAACAGGCTGTTGTACATTATGGTTTTTGTTTCTGCAGCTCTCTTCCACTTCCATCCACACTTCACCCACAAGAAAACTCATGCACACATGCACATAGAATTTTTTTTCCTTTATGAGAAGTCTAGAAGTCTGGTGGACCAAAATGGTACAAAATTCTTACATTTAAAAAAAAAAATCATTAGAAAATAATATGCATGGTGTGCTTGTATATAATTTAGGATTGGTTGTTTCATAAAATCTGAATTTTTGACTCCGCAATACAAGGTATGCAGAAACAATGTCCCACAGTCCTTCATGTAGGCTTCAAAAAGCTTTTCATTCCATTGTCTATGGTTAAGGAAACATAACTCCTGATAGAGCTATTGCTCCAACACTGGTTCAGTGAAAGTAGCTGTCAGTGGTGCCTATCCGTGAGGTCAATCCCTGTTAGTAAAACTCTCGCTGTATTTATGAGAGGGGGTTTTTATGACAGTTGTTTATCTTTATTCTTTTTATTCTCACAAAACAGTCTCCATGCTACAAAGCAGTCTTCCACAAGACTATAGAAATTCAAGGTATTTTAACTGCAAATCTTCTTTTTATTGAAGTCATACACAAAACACTGTGTTCATATTTGCCTCTTGTCTCATGTAATTTACCTGATTATTTGCTGTTAGAGGGGGCGTATTATGAATACTCATTCCACAGGGCAAGCGAAAAGAGTCTCTTGTAAGTTCAGTAGTGCCACTGGGAATATATTTGACCCCACACCTCCAGTCCTGACATTGTTTAACCATATCCCACAACTAGTGAATTTCAATTATTTGTTCAGAAGAGCCATTCATAATTGCCTGGTGTAAGCCTGCCTTTAGGATGCAAAGCAGAAAACAATGAAAATGCTACACAGACAAATTAGAACAGCAGCACTTAAATGTATAAATTAACTGGGCCTCTTTTCACAGCTTTCTCTTTCTATTCTGAGAGGCCTCAGTCTGGTGACATCAAAGACAGGATTACGTGAAAAGATAAAAACTTGATCTAATATCCATGTTTGAAGTCAGGAAAGTCCTCTTCTCTCGAAGCCAAAGTAACCCTCCTTATAGCACAATGAGCAAGGGTCCAGGTGCAGGGGGGGAAGGTTTTGGCAAGGCGCTGGGGATATCCCAGACGCCAAGGAGTTGTACATTTAGCCATAATCTTCCCAAATGTGCTGAAGGATTGTATGTAGACTTTGGAAGCCCTGCCCTGCCAATTAATATGTTAAATCTTTCTTTTAAGTGTAGAATGTTATTACTCATGTGGCTGGATTGGCTTTTAATGAGAGTTTAACCTGTTTCACCTACTTACAGGGATATCTATATAATGACATGTGTGGAAGGAAGAATGGAATACATTGTCATCTAAGAGTATACTACAATCACAGCTTATTAGCTTCCACATACACAATACTTCCAATACACTTACTGCAATGTGGGACAAAATGATGGATTTACGTTTGTTTCTCTCAGTGAGGAAGTCTTCCTCCATTCAAATATTATCTCATACGAAACAGTCTGCTCTGAGTCTCTAAAAATTGTCTGCAAAATGCAGATATATGTCTACTGAAGATGTACAGCCTCATGCAAGAAGACTCTTATTTTAATATACACACCTCAGAATACGTGCCCTTAGTGATTCTTTCTCTTAAAAGAGTGAAACATCCATTGGGGCCTAGACATTCCCCAGCAAGTCAAAAGAAGTGCTTCTATTCAACTTATAATGTATGTCAGTTTCTAGAAGAAGATTTTATAAACATCAGGTACTAGTGAGAATGTTTGCCATTTGTAACGTCTATGATTCTGTTCCATCTATAATTCTAATATACAATTTTCTTTTTCCTGGATTTTCAGCCTGTGATTCATTTTTGCTGGCAGAAAAGCTAGAGAGATATCAGTGTATCAAATCACAACTATAGACCATCAAATGGAACAATGCTTGTAAAAAAAGAAGGAATTAAAATGCCACAATCTGATATTCCTCTCAGTCTCAATTCTTGTCTTGAACAAATTGCAATAATTTTATCATGCTTAATTCTACTCCAGAGGTGAGAGAAAAATTCTCAGCAGATTATTTGCAATGACTTTGAAAAAATATATGTATTAAAAATATTACTACTGCTTATGTACCTTTAAATTATATGCTTCCAGAAAAAAAAAGAAAAACAAAACAAAACAAACATTTTTTTAACAGAAATATTGGGGAAAAATATTGTTCCCTTATTCTGGATTATGACTACAAACTGAATGGCCTTAAAGATCGTTTATTCTTTCTCCTACTGAGTCCCAGTCATTAATTACATCCTGCCTTTTCTCTATTGTAAAAGGTTTAGAATTGGATATTCTGTTGAATGGAAAGCTTTAATAGTGCAAGCTTCATGGAAGAATCATCAGGACCATCTTTGGTAAATTAGTTTGTGGCAGACAGGGCTGTTTTGAGTGCTTCTTCTTGATGTACAACACAAAAATCAGTGCTTGTCTTATAGGCAGGTAGGATATTAATTAGATTTCACTGGATTCTTAAATCATTAGAACATGTATTTTATAATGGTCTTACTGCTGAGACGGAGTGTTTATGCCAAGCTGACCTTACAGATGTTTTTTTTTTCTTTTTTCCAGTCTAGCTTTCAGGCAGCAGAGTGATGCTAAAATGATTGGAAAACTACAAAGAGAAGTTTTCATTACTTGTTAGTGGTGGGGAGGCCCTCATAGAAGATTTTCAAGATGTTAAAGGGGGAGCAACTTTAATCCTGCAAGAGGCCCTCGAGGCTTCTTTTGGCATTTGCAGCTCTGGGTGGTCCAGCTGAATCCTTTGTGGTCATTAGGGTCCCCCTAAGCATTTTGATGACAATGCAATTTGTGAAAATTCTTGGAATGAGGGCCTGCTGGAGTATTTAACAAGCTCTCAGCATCCTCTATGGCCTCTGTGCTGCTTTCATGCTCCCATCATGCTGTATTTTGACTGTATTTTGTGCACTGAAATCTTCCCTGCCAGATACCGGAGCAGGAAAGGTTTGCTAAGCGATTTTATAATAAATGAGATTTGGCTGTTGGACAGCCCAGAAGAACTGGATAGTGCCAGTGCTAGAGTTGAAATCAGTTGCCTGATTGGTTTGGTGAAAAGCAACAAAAAGATGACATCATCCCTTTATCCATGGGACAAGACGCAGACATCTGCCAGCATCAGGACCTCCAGGCACAATATTACAGTTCTTCCAGGGAGCTGGAGCTTCATGGCCCTTGGAAATGGATAATGCTAATTGGAAACCACGAAGTTCAAAGAAGTGAGGAAAACTGATTACCAGGCTTATATTAGTTCAAATAAATAAATAAATAAATAAATAAATAAAGGAAATATTTGGGTCATACGAGGCTCAAAGAAAAATAGGAAATTTGTCTGCATTCAGACAGCCTCTGAGGCACTGCTGGGCCCAAACCTTATTTTCAGAAGAGTACAAATGGATTTTCCTACTGTTCTCCAAGTACAGTTGCCAGAAACACCACAGAGTTTTATCAGTGCCATGATTCATTCCACAGTCCTTCAGTTGTTCTCATCTGCACATTCCTGGGATTTAAAAGAAAGTTAACAAAATGACACACTCTTCCTACAAAAGAGAAGAGGAGCTTGCTAGAAAGCTTTCAACCAATACACGTGAGATTTAAATACAGACTCTAATGCTGCTACCAGAAACCTACGCAAAGTTAGGTTTCCTTTATTTCTGCTCACCTTTAAAATAAAACTATAGTGCCTCTTCTCTTGTATTTATCTCTGTCCAACATTTGGCATTAAAAAAAATGATCTAATTTCTTTAGTGAGTAGACTGAAAAAATACACTTCATATCTTCCTTATAAGTTCACAAGAAGTGAAAATGTTACAGGTGTGTTTTATTTTGACTTCTCCCTTTGCTATGACGATGACTTTCTCTGAGGAGATTCAGCACTGTTTTCATCATTTGGCCTGGTGGTCTTGAAAGTGAAGTGTTTCTATAAGCACCACATCAGTACTGAAAAGTTTGGGAACCCTTAAAGAACTCTCTGAATGTCCTTGCTGTACTGAGTAAAAGTAATAGAATCCTTGCCTTTCGTTATATCCACCAGAAAGGTTTGAATAGAAACTGTGTCAATCCACTTTTCCTTCCAGCTTTTCTTTTTCCCTCTACTGAGGGAATTATCACCTGGATATCAACATCCCGGTTATTCATTCAATAACAATTTAAAATCAAAGAAATTTTGATTGTAAAAACATCTTCATCTGCAGCAATAATTAGTTCTTTCAGTCATCTTCAATGTGCCCTTGTTAATTTATATTGAATAAAAGTCATTGAATATCCCTTGCATATTTAAGAGTCCGGAGTTTACTTTTGCACAGGTTGTGAATTTTTCTGCTCAATTCTACTTCCTTTTGCATGTCATCGGCAAGTGTTGTATAGAACTTTCAAATCAACCTTCCAAAGTTTTGGGATTGAAGTAAGCATTTCACCAAGCCCTGGCGATCTTGGAAACATTCTCCATAAAATTACATTCTTGCACTAAAGTCTCTGTGCAACTTTGAGGATTTTAGATCTTGTGTTGTTCTTTCAACTGACAGAGTTGTTATAAAATTCTAACTGAAGGAAAGGTGAATCTATTTAAAGAAAACCTGTTTACCAGTCTTACAACATTTTTAGTAACACTTATCTATAAGGAAATGTATCTCTCATGCAACTAAGATGTTCTCTTGTGTAGGATGAAATGGATTTGTTTCAGCCTACATAGGTATAGTTTTCTCGACATTAGTTATTTCCATGTTAAGCAATGGAAAGTGTACAAGACAGTTTGTTTTTCTTATCTGTATCCTGTGAATATTAATTATTCTATAATGTTAAAAGTTAATGAAAAGGCATACAATGATCCCATGAGATCTCTGGGTATTAGATCACCAGGATGAAAAGTTTTCTCATTCAAAAAAAAGTCAATTTGCCTCCAAGAGAAGGTAGTGCAAACTGAGAAGAGGCCTTGCAACTGTCCTGTACACCAAAATATTTGTATTAGAAGGATATGCCTTTACCAAGGAGAAGCCTTTCAGTAGTGGTCAATCCCTTTCTGTCTTCTGCCATGAATACAAAAAATATCCCCACTCCCCACTTCTAGAAATTACACAAGAACTGATAGTAGGCACTGCATGCTTCTCTGATGGCTGCAAATCACTGTAGTAATGTGGTCCTACTCTTATTTGTGGCCAAAAAAATAGGGGAAGCTCTAGGCAGCATTTTTAACTTTCAGCAAATTGGAAGAACATGATTGAGTTCAGCAGCTTTCTGATTCCTGGCTCATGAGGAATGTGTGTTTGTGATGCTTCCTAGGCATAAGACAGAAAACTAAATCTGTTGACAGAAAGCTAAAATTCCCCGTAAAAATTATTCTCACTATGAAGAAGACATAAATTATTGTCAACTGAAGACTGTCATAACCTCTGCTAAGGCAGTGATCCTTCACAGCAAAAGAGAATTGGTTGCAAAATTTTGCTCAGAATGTAGGAAGAATTCGCTATCAAAGTGGAAGATCATGAATTGTAGGGTAGATACTTTTGAATTTGACACCACAGAGATGAACTTGTGGTCAAAAATGAATAAAATTCTGTGCAGTAAAGAAAAAATTACTATGCAGGGAAAGAAGAAATGGGGATGATAAAAAGAGTACCCGAAGTATGATAAGGATAATAGAACCCATAAGACCTTTCATTTTCCTTCTTGGCCTTTGTATTCCTGTACACTCACTGCATTTTCTACTCACCTGTTGCAAAAGACATTCTTCTCAGTGGCTTATATTTGGCAAACCACCTCAAAACTTTATTACAAGACCCAAAATACATGAATTTATGCGTCATGTTACTTGATTTCACACTATTTTGTTCTATAGCCAGACCCTTCTGTGAAGTTCTGGTCCTCACCTTCTTATAATGAGAATTTAGTAGGCACCCTGCTAACAAACATTTTATGGAAGATCTGTTCAATATTCAGTTTATCTCACAACATTTATTTTCACTAAAAATCAGTTACCAGAGAAGAGCATTCTGTGATGCCTTGTATTTGGTGAATACAAGTTGCATTTACTCCTCTTTAGATGTATATTTAGGCTTATATAGCAGTCTATTTGGTTTTCTTTCCTTCACAATTCCTTGTCCTTCTAAATAAACTAACTGACTGATATTTTCTTTGTGTTCTCCCTTCAACTCTTTCTGGAAGTCTGCATGTGAAATATACTGATGAAACAGAGATGCATGTTCAAAGCACAGAATACTGATTTTACTAAATGTAAAATCTGGAGCAACATTCATTTTGCCTCCCAGTTCAAATGCGATTTTCAACTTAGTAATGCATTTGTTTGTTTGTGTGCAGCGCTGGAGCTGGTGAGTAAATTACAGCTTCTTCAGTTCTTAATTAGTGTATGACAGATAACAGTGAAGATAACAGAGGTTCTGTAAGGACCTCAGTTAATTCAACTTGTTTTCTGTTTCGCTGGTGTGATTTGTTTACCTTTATTTTGAAGACGTATTCCTTGTTCTTCTTGGTTATTTTTTGTTTGTTCGTTTGTTTGGTTTTGGTCCTTATCTCTTCTGCAAACACTTGAAGAAGAAACCGTGCACTGATTCACTTTCCAGGCCTCATCCTAACAACCTCATCCAAGTCCAAAAAAAAAAAAGTATTCTACGATAGCCTACCAACAATGTGCCATGTATTTTCTTTCAGGGTCAAAGGAACCAGGAATTATTTTCACAAGAAGTCAATAAAAATCAATTAACTAAACAAAATGTAAGCACTTAACATTTGCAGATAGACATTTTATTAATCGTAGGAAGTATCACAATAATTTTCAGATTTTCTTGTGGTTTGAATTCATAACAGCAACAGTAAAAAGCCCACAAGAGTTAAGAAAACTTAAATTTCAAGTCTTAGAGAGGGTTGAAAACCAAATCACACACTCTACATAAAACAATAGGTCAATAATAAAACACAAGCGCAGAGTACAATCACATTACTAAATTCTCTCACATTTTTCTCAGCAAACGATCATTTTCCAGTCACAGATCTCTGGTGCAAGCAAATATTTTAGTACATAAAAAATACATTTTTCTATTTTCTTCCTGCACTTCTGTCCAGAATTAAACACTGATTGAGCTTTGGATTATTATGACGAAAAAAAGGCCTGATCCACACTGGGAGTTTGCTGTGTGTTGTGTACAGTTAGGAGACTCTTTTGTTAGTGTGAAGACTGACAGTAGATAAAAATGAAGAACCTTTATCAGTAAAATGACTGTTTGACTAATAATTTATTCAGTGGTTAACAGTGGTGTTTGGCCAAAAAGACTACATTTTCTTGACATCAGGAAGCTGTGATTAATGGATAAAGGATATCACTTTTTTCTGCTTTTTCAGTTGACTGCTTTCAGCTCAGTCTCTGTATTCTTGGTCCCTGTGGTTGTTCCAAAGACTGTCAATGTCTACCATGCAATAGTTATCTTTATGTATAGTATAACAAAAGTACCATGTAGTGCAGACTGACACCTTTCCCCTAGGTGCTTTGCTATGAAAACGTGGTGCTATTCCTCACTGAAAATGAGTGCCTCTCCCAGCGTAGATTAAGCATTCATAAAAGTCCAGAGAGATATTACAGAACTGCAGTACATCGTGGATATAAGATGCATTAAAACCTACATTTTAAAGCTCTGTGAAGCTCAACACTAGGGTCCTCTCATTTATCATGTGCCATAACTTGATCATTTTCTCCTCAAAGCAAACAGCTTTTTTGTCACTAGCTCTGCAAGCAGAGAAAGAGATGTTGATTAAAGCAGTACACTGACACGGATGCCTCAGACATGCATAGTGCAGACGTGACCAGTGTTACAGTACCAGGACACAGATATTCAAATCACAGAATCATAGAATATCCCCAGTTGGAAGGGATCCAGAAAGGATCATCACACCCAACTAAATATATATACGACTGTACACCCTTTCCTTCCACTCTGAAGACCCTTAGCCTGCTGAATTCTCCTTGTACAGAAGACATACCTTTGACTCTGTCTCCTGACAGCTATCTATTTGCTTTTAGGTGGAGGAAATTACCAAACTCCATAATGCATTCAACTTTACTTAGGACTTAAACAGGAACGTGATATTTTCTGTTATGATCTTCCTCATGACTTTTTAAACTTGTTTTTCTACATCTAGCAACTACTGAGACAATACTTTCTTAGACACTTCAACCACAACATCATAAGAATCCTAATTTCAGGACCTATTTTTATGTACATAAATCCCCATGCATATCAGTTTGCATATATCAAGAATGAGTTTCGCCTTCCGTTTACCATCCTGCAACTCAGTGTAGAAGTCTTTCCGCAGCTCCAAATTTGCCAGCTCCCCTTTTTTGTTGGTCTGGATGACTTAAGATCATTAAAAATTTCCCTATCTTTTCCACATCTTCTATTTACAACAACTACGAGTTTTTGGGACACCCAACACCAATTCACGTGGTACTTCACTGTAAAAACTTGCCACTTTTTCCAATCCTTACTTTCCCATCCTCAGTCGCCATGTATTTTCCCCAGTGGCTGTTGGACTCTGCCTTTGTGGAAAAGATCTTGCATCTTACTTGGCATTTCACTGAGGTTACATTTATTCTTAAGTGATGGCACGACTCCTCTCCATCTGCCATCCTATATTTGATTGGCACTGGTAGGCGGAGGTGAACCTTTTTGTACTGAAGAGGTCTTGAACTTCCTTTAGAAGGCTTAAGAAGTGCTCTAATAATTTGGCCTTCTTGTGTGGGCAGCAAGAGTGACCATGTTGTACCAGAGAAAAAGGAGGACCATGGATTAATAACATATTCAGGGTAGAGCTTTAGGCAGTTAAGATTTGGTATTTAGCATATAAAAGTCTAAAATTATACCTAGTTTATCTAACTAAAGCTGTTTAATCTTACTGTGTGTTCAGAAAACTCGAATGTTTCCAGGATGTCCAGAAGCAAAGGTGGAAGATTACTTTTCAAAACTGAGATTCTTATGAATTTTGAGCACTTAAGGGAATGAGTGTATCTTAAAACAGCCAAAAAGGAAAAGCGAGATCCTGCAAACATCAGCAGACTTCCCAGATCAATTTCTGGCACAAAGGACTTCAGGACTCAATCAACAGAGCCTAGAATTCCTCAAATAATATTGGTAGTTGCATTGCAGCAGGTGTCACTGAGCTCAGAATTCACTGATCAAAGAGTCCGCAATATAGAAGGCCATAAAACACTTCCATTCTAGAAGTCTTACTGCCTTTGTGTGGCTGTTCTTGACATGTGTGCCTTATGGACTGATAATATAGTGCCTTGTTAGGTATACCATACAGGAACTGTCTCTCATAAGTAGAAATACTCTTCATTATGTTAGCTAGCCACAGTGAGTCAGAAATAGGGGGAGGAGGATTAATTTCTTTTCTTAGGCCACTATTCTTCTAACAATTTCTCAGCTACCTTTGGCAGTCTAATGGCACCAGGACTAAGCTTGCTTGTCTTTCCTGCATCTGCTTCTTCGGATTACAGCCAACCCGTCTGCTCCCACCCAGGCTCGGATGCCTTTTCTGTACAGAGCACAGAGGTGCTTTACTCTGAAGGCAACTCGTTTCTGCATGTATTGTGATAGCAGACAGGCAGAAGTCTGTGGGTCTGTTTTCTTGTCAAGTAATAATCTTACCCTACTCCAGTTGTGTGACTGTTTTGTTTTGTTTAGTTTTTGTCTGGAGGAAAGAGCGCTGTTTTATTTTCCTAGACTCCATACCCTCATCTGTTTTTGAGCAGCACTGGGATCGGTTTTGTTTGCATTTTAGGAACACCGGTCGTCGATATTCAATGTCATAACAATACAAAGTCTGCGCTTGGAGTCTTAAAAGCAAGAGATAATGTATAGACTATTTAGACTCACCTCCCGCTTGCCATCTGCTGCCGCCTGCACGAGAAACCCATTCGGACGGGCAGCGTGGCTCGGCGCATCGCCCCGCTCAGCGGCCCCGGTCGCCCCCCGCCCGCAGCCCTCCGCCCGTCGCCGGACCCCGCTCTCCCCGGTGTGCCCCGCTGGGTCCTGCTGCCCGTCCGCCGCTTCCCAGATCATTCTCCTGCAGCTAAATAAAGTTTTCCCCTATTCAACTTAGCACATTGCCCAGAATCTTCCCGGCTCTCTAGAAGCGTCTCGTTTGTTCCTAGGGGGATCGCTGAGACTCGCGCTCCGGTTTTCCCATCTCTCTCGCCCCTGACACCTTTCTCAGGGGAAATCTTCCTTCCTAGAGGTGCTTCGGAGCGCCGAGGGCGGTGGGACATACCTAAGCGTACCGAGTCATGCGAAATTAGTGCAATTCGTGATTTATTTGGGAGACTGCTTTCTTTATAAGCAACGACTTTTTAGCAGCAGAAATACCGTCTCAGTTTTTCTTGCCTAAAATAGAAGACAGCGGGGTAAAGAAAACGTGGAACACTTTGTATATATATATATTTTTTCCTTCCTAATTTCTTTTGTTCGGTTTATCTGGCTGCAAAACTTCTGCGGCAATTGCCCTGACAATCCAACTTCTGAAAAGCCGTACCGACCTGTGACTCGTTAACAACATTAACGCGCAGCACTGCCTCGATAAACCGCAGCTGCATCACCAGTGGTGCTTTCCAGCTCCGGGGGTGATTCTGAGCGGCCCCCACCGGCACCCTGCGATCTCCGCGGAACATCCGGAGCCAGCACTGAGTGCAGGGCTCTCCGGGATACACGTCTGCTTTTCCCAATGAGTTCCTGCGCTGGGGACCGGGAAGGATGAGCCCAACGCGGGGGAGGGAAGCCACACAGGGGCTGCCGCGCGTGCGGCGGGGACGTCCTGGGCAGCGACTGAGACCCGAGCCCGGAGAAAGCCGCGGGCTCTGAGGGGGTTCCATCTATTCCCTTCCGTATCTATCGCCGAGGGAACGTTTGGGTCGTCTAATCTGTCTGGGGCGAAAGGAACGTGCGCTGCAAGCGCACGTCCCTCACCCGGCGTAAAAGGCAAACACTGCGGTGAACAGCACCAGCAGAAGCAAATGGATAGGTGTGTTTAATGAGCACTGGGGTACAGCAGGGAGGGCAGCAGTCGCTACCAAAGTAGCCAGCACTCATCAGCCGCTCTCCGGATTCCGACCCCGCTGCTCGGCACGGACCTCGCTTCTGTCGGAAGATTGTTTTCACTAAAGTGCTTTTCCCGAAGAATTTTTCATTATTTTCTTTTTCTCATTATTTCTTTTCCCACCCAACAGGTTTTAGCGTTCTCGCTCACGTGGAGGAAACGCCAAGCGACACACACAGAACAGTGGTGTCCGTGAGCGGCGAGGGTTGATGAGACAAGCACACACGAACTGTGAATGGCGGGGCTGGTTTCATTCTAAGGAGGATCGGGTACGGCCCGGGAGGTCGCACTGTTGTCCCTCCCCGGGAACGACCCTCACTGAGATGGAGTGTGGAAGAACACACTGAGATGAGGGGAAGAACGAGCAGCCGATAGCTAAAGGGGCCCTCCGACGTCAGCGCCGTTGTCATTTAAATCCCCACTAATTAATCGAGCAGCTCAGAGCTCACTCGTCAAACGGAGAGCACTTCGCTCCCCGCGGCCCCGCGGCGATACCCGCGTGTCGGCCGCCTCCCTCGGAACGGGACCCCCACGCCGCGGAGCGGGCGCTGCTGGAGGCAAAGCTGGGGACGGAGCGGGGAAGGACAGAGCGCAGAGGCGGCTTCGCCCGTCCGCTGCTCCCGTCCCGCTGTCCGGCAGACCCCGAGTCCGTAGGGGAAACTCCGACAGGAGCCCCGGCCGCCCCGAATCCTTCCTGCGCGGCCCGACCCTGACTTTCCGCATCACCTCCCCGTCACTAAAGATATGCAACGACGATAAAAGCTCTTACCTGCGACCTGGCTCATATAAAGTCTGATTGCACACAACACAAACACAGACACCGCAGGGCGAGGGGCACTGGGCCCCGCGTGTTCCCCGCGTCTCCGCCCCGGGAGCCGCCGTGCCCCCGGCCCCGGCCCTTAGGAGTGAACCAGTACGGAGTGCAGAGAGCCCTTGCCCTCGGGGGCGGCGCCCGCCGCCTGCTCCAGGAGCGCGGCGGAGGCCGGGGACGCGGCGGGGCAGAGCTGCGAGGCGGCGACCGTCAGCGTGGGCAGGGCGGGAGCCGGCTTGATGGGCACTGGCACGGCGGGCATGGTCTGCGCCGGCGGATGGCAGAGCGCCTTCATGGGCACCCCGAAGGGTCCGTAGTCGGGGGACACGGGCACGCCGGACACGGGGTCCATCACCCCGACGTGGGGCCACACGGAGCCGACCACACCGCTGGGCACCGGGTAGCCCAGGTGGTGCATCACCGAGGCCAGCGGCAGCCCGCCGGCCTGCAACACGCCCTTGTAATCTCTGCCGATGATGTTCTCGATGGCGAAGGGATGCTTGAAGCCCGAGGGCTGGCTGCTGCCGTAGGGCGAGAACTGCGGCAGCCTCCCCACGGCGGCGGCGGCGGCGGCGGCGGCCACGGCCGCGTCGGGACCCGCCAGCCCCGGCACCTTGCCCGGGGGCGGCGGCGGCGGCGGCGGGTGCGGATGGAAGTAGTGAGCCATGTGCGGGCCCCCGGGCGCCGGCGGCTTCCCGGGACCTCCGCTCGCCGCGCCGCCCGCTCCGCCGCCGCCTCCGCCGCCGCCGCCGGGCAGGTGGTGCTCGGGCCGCAGGACCTTGAAGCGCTTGCGGCGGCGGAGGAAGCTGCCGTTCTCGAACATGTCCCCGCAGTCGGGGTGCAGAGCCCAGAAGCTGCCCTTGCCCGGCTGGTCGGGGCGGCGCGGGATCTTGATGAAACAGTCGTTGAAGGAGAGGTTGTGGCGGAGCGAGTTCTGCCAGCGCTGCGTGTGCTCCCGGTAGTAAGGGAAGCGCTCCATGATGAACTTGTAGATGTCGCTCAGGGGCAGCATCTTCTCGGCCGAGTGCTGGATGGCCATGGCCGTCAGCGAGATGTAGGAGTAGGGCGGCTTCTGGTCGCTGTACGAGCTCTTCCCCGGCCTGGGCATCGCCGCCCCGCAGCCGTTCTTTCCCGGCCGCTGGCCCCGGTGCCGCACGGCGGGATGGGGACACTGCGTCCGGCGCTGCCCTGTCCCGCCGCCGCCTCTACATCGTGGGAGTCGCCCGCACGGACCGCGCGCAACCGCGGCTGCTCCGCGAGATCAGCGCTCAGCTCCCTCGGGCGGCCTCGCCCCGTTCCCGGACCGCTGGGCCGTGGGGGCGCGGGTCTGGGGCTTTTCCTGGCCCTTGCGGGTGTCCCCCTTCTGCTCCGGGAGGCCGCCGGCTCGCTCGGGCGTCACCGCTGCCCTCTCGCACTCTCCGCTGGAGTCGTTGCCCCGCACGCAACGAGGACTAGGGAATACGAAATGACCCCGGGTCTCTGCAGAGACGGGAGGAAGGAACTCGGAACGCCCCTCTCACCGCTCAGTCCGGCGTCCTCAGAAAAAGTTTGCGGCAGAGGCGAGCGCTGACGGCGGCGGGAGGGAGGCGAGCGGGGCGGCCGCGGCCGCGGCTGTGTCGGGGCTGCGCGCGGAGAGCGGTTTTGTAATGCTGCCCGAGCCGGGAGACCCCCGCGGCTCCTGCTCTCTCTCTATCACATGACAGCGGCTCAGGGACTTGGCGTCTGGCGGAACGGGAGCGGGAAAAGGCTCCCCGGTCCCCTCTCACACTTCCTCAGCGGGGCGCAGGGGGGCGAGGAAACGCCACGCGAGGGCGAGATCCGCTTTCACAACACGGGGCTGGGAGGGGCGGCTCGAGCCGGGGGCTCCCCTCCTCTGCCCCCCGCAGCCCCTTTTCACCAGCTAACGCTCCGCAAGGCCTCAGCTGCCCCCCTGGGCGACTCCGCAGCGCCGGGAAGGGGGAGAGGTGGAGGCCTCCCCCCGCCGCGGCGCATCCGAGGGGCGGGCGCTAAGGTGGCCTTTGGAACCACGGAAGCGGGGACCTTTCGTGGTAATTTTTGGGCATTCTGTTCATTGAGTTTAAGAGGCTATGGGAAGCCCAGCACAAACGGAGAGAAGCGCGCAGAAAACCCACGCGCTGCTCTCCAAATCGTTAATATCAGTTACCGGTGCCGACGCTTGCGGCCGGAGGGGAGCAGCGCCTGGGGCCGGCCGCTGCGTGCACTCCGTGCGGACTGTCCGTTGAGAAGAAATCAGTGACCGGTGCGACAGTTCACACGCATTCTCCGGACCGAGCTGCAGCGGACAGCGAGA
>NW_024884833.1:9788106-9828106 GCF_019232065.1 Centrocercus urophasianus | reverse complement strand
TTACATGAACTCTTGGCTTGAGTTCCCGTATGTTTTATGTCTAAAACTAGGAAATCATACAAATTATAGCTGGGGAGACTTAATAGGTTTATTGCCAAATCAATGCAGATCATTCCCTAAAGGGCATTTCCGTGTGCTTTCTGAATTCTAATTTAAATGACTTGAGCAACAGATCTCCCTGTTTAGGAGGCTGTTTGTACAAATTTCACAGTCAAGAAGCTTTCCCTACTTTGCTTAGGGTAATCCTACTGCTCTTACATTTGCGCTGAGTGTAATGCTGAACAATACTTTGAATTCTGGCATTTATGGCCTTCAAATGTTTGATGGTGTTTACTATGTCCCCATTCCTAGACAAGGATAGAGAAATGTACAAGCACATAACATTCCTTTATGATTCTTTCAGTATGGTGCTGCTTAGTTTGAATACTGCCTTCCCTTTTTTTTTTTTTTTTTTTTTTTTTAGTATTGTAATTCTTCTGATGACATTGAAGAATTGAATAAATGACCTTACATATCTGAATGATTAATAAAGAAATTATTTCTCTCTTTTTGTAGTAGGAATATTCTGCCTATGTGGATTAAAATACTATATTAGTTTCTCTTGCACTATGTCAAATCATCCGTAACTGCCTGTGATGCTGGGTTGAGAGCAAGTTTAGAAGAGATAAGCTTGACATTACTAACAATTTTTTTTGTGTGTGTGTGTGTAAATGAAATAATTCATGTGTATTAAAGACTGCGCTTAAAAAGCAATTTTAAGTAAAATAATGAAATACTTAAAAATATTCTGTAATAAAAAAAAATTGACCAATTTAAGAAAAAAATACTTTCAATGATCCAGTTTTTTTTTTTTTTTTATGAAGACAAGAGGAATTTTGCCTCTTTAAAAGTGGTTGGTTATTCTGAATCACAGTGCCTTCTGGGGCAGCTGATATGCTTCATGAATACAGCAGAGGAAGCAGAGGTTGGAGAACACTCATTCTTCCAGTGGTTTCACACAAGCCAACAATACATAACAGTACTGCTGTCTCTAGAGTTGTGTTTTTAAAATTCAGTGGTAAATTGACATGCTGGTAAACTCTTCATTCTGAGTGTGGAAAAGTCATACATTCATACGTACATCAGTACACCGGTGTGCATACATGAACATGTATATATATCTGTATGTAGTACCTAATATTGTAGGCAAATACAGAGAGATCTTGTATGCATTCAAACAGAAAGGGTGTTTGATGCTGTATTTTATGAGGGCTGCTCTGAAAGCAGTGCCTCCTCATGACGTCTGAGGTAGATGCTGGTGGTATGGCAGTAGAGGTTGAGCCTTCTCACCAATATTCCGTTACGTTGCTGTGTGACAGATAGCAGAAGAGAGGCAGTCTGACAAAATGGTGTCTGACATGGAAGGGTGTGACATTGTGTTTCTCTGTGGAAAACGTAGCTTGCACTGACATAAATTGACACTTGCTGAAAGTTTGTGGATGTGAGCACAGTGAGCTGGTGGGCGGTGTGTTTCAACAGTGGTGATAGTGACAATAGTTCACCTTTGTTGGCATAGATCGTAAAGAGCTTGGCATGCAGGCTCTTGTTCAATGCTGGTGAACACGTATAGCTAATGATGTTAACTGCATTAAAAAATGATATTTTGTTGCTGACAATCTGCTCTATCAAGTACTGCCATTCTGCTCTCTGTATCTCTTGTAGCTTTCGTGGAAATAAATAGGAGGCATTATTTTCAGAGCAACTTCTGTACATGCATATATTGATTTGTACACACAAACATGGGTGTACACACATGTCTTTATGTAATACCTAATATTTATAGGCAAATGCATGTAGAAATTTTATGTATTCACAGAAAACAAAAGGTATTTGACACTGTATGTTCTGTTTGGAGCAGCATTGTAATGACATTTTTTGCTTATCATGGTAGAAAACTGAACAAGCAGCTTTTCTTCACAAAATGGTGAAAATGCAACTAATTGTCAAGTTTGTAAGATCTTGGGAGTACTTCTAAAGTACTGCAAACCATAGCATGTGCATAATTATTACTAAGCCATTCAGTGCATCTGTGTGTATTGGAAGCAGATGTGAAAAGCTGAAGAGTGACAAGGTTTGTCTGCTCTCACTGTAGTCATCGTCACTGCTGTTTCTGCTGTGTGGGCTTGGAGCAGTAGCTGCTAATGGCCAGAATTTCAGAGCAAGTCCAGGAAATGCTTGTGAGAAGCCACGAATATCTGTGGTGGGGGCACCACATGCCGTTACTTGTTGAGAATGAGTAACGTGGAAATAAGTGTCAGTGTGATTATTAACTCTATACAAGCACTGTAATAACCTTGATCAAACATGCTTTGAAGAGCTTGTGTAGTTAGCAGATCGGTGTTTGTTGTTTTCTTTTTTTTTTTCTTCTAAAGAAAGTTGCTCTCTAGCTAGGGAGGACTGGGAATTTCTGACATCACTATAAACATGTAGTCTTTTTTTCACATTCTCTATGAGTAGCATAAAGCTATGAGCCTTTTTGTTTTCAAATGAAAATGTAATAAGCTTGTGTGTACCATTCTGTGTATGACACTTTTTTTTTAATGTTTGTTTCATTTTTGAACTGTAAAAATATGTGATTTCTTGTTCCAGAAATTGTGTCTTCATTGGCAGAGATCTGAAAATGTCCGTATTTCGAGGATGCTGAGACATAATTGACACACTGATGTATCAAAATTCCATTTTTCATTATTTCTTACAGTACATGTTGTTACCTCTCTAATGTACATCTACCTGATTTAATAGTCTGTTTTCCAACTTGGTTTTCTGCATTTTTCTCCAGATGAGAAAATCTCCTCAGACCATTCACATTAACTCCTTTTATTTCCCACAGTGCCTAACACTCGTCCTGCAGAACTGGACAACATGAAGTACTATCAGGAACAGAAGAAAAATGAATCCCAAAGTTTATCACTTGTGTGCTTTTGAACAGGCAAAATGTTGCTTGTCTTTGAGTTCGTACAATTTTTTTAGGTGATATACAACAATCAGTCAGTGAAAGGAGTGACTAAATTTTATTTCATATGAATGCAGTATTTCACTACTCTGGATATCTGACAATTATATGATCTGTCAAAAATCTGCTCTCCAGTGTTCTTAAAGAGTATTGTAATTCGTTGTAAATTGTAAATCCCTTCTTAAAGAGCATAGTAATTATTTTTACGCTGCTCTTTTCCTCCCCCAAAAGCTGCCATTTCAGAAACACAAATTAGCCTGATGCAAATATCTGTAGACTCTGTGTCGACTTATTTGGACTGACAGAGAAATAGGTGAAAACAACAATGGAAAAAATGACTACCTGTTCCTGGAGGTACAAACTGGTGAATGTTTAAAATGCATTTCAGAAATTTCCCTTTAAGCAAAATAGAGGGTTTCCTTAGAAACAAATCTGATACGGAACAGGGTGGGATCTGAGCTAAGCTTTATAGAGGAGCTCATACATGGTCCCCTTTCTTCTCTGCTGGTGTAAAAGACAACATACCTAAGTCTGCTGATTTTTGATGATGCTTTACAGCAATTCTGTGTCATTTTCAGCTGAAAATCTGTATGCTGTAAACTCAACTTTTAGAGATGTAAGAAGCTTAGATGACTTTTTCAAGGATTAAACTACTGCACACAAATTTTATACACATGTTGCTGTAAGAGAAAATTTATTAAGTTTGAGAACTGTAATATAAATAGATAAAGCAAAATGAATGCCAGAACAACCTCTGGAAGCAGTAACGTTGTTCTTTAAAAAAAATCAAGCACCCAAGCACTACAAAGAAAATATTAATCTTGATTTTATACATTTGTTTGAAATGAAATGTTTGGGGCCATATTATGAAGATATATCACAGTAAATAAATAATAATGCAGATAGAAATGCAGCTTTTAAAGAACATCCAGCCTAATAACGGGTGGTTTAATATCTCCTAAGTGTTCTCAGGCAGACAGTATAAGAAAACATTGTTGATTTTGGTTCTGTAATTATTATGTCTAATACTTCATCTGCTTCTCAAAGCTTTATTTCCGTCCGTGTCACACCTGCTTCCGAGCAGCTCTTTTGCTACGGCGCAGCTCTGTAACCGAGCAGTAGAGGGCATTCCTTCTTCAGCAGATGCCACTGGTTCTTCAGAAGACCAGAGGTTTGTTCAGCAGGTGAGCACGCCTGGGTCCTGTCTGTCTTCAAATGTAGCTCATTCGCATGCACACGTTGGAGATGGAATAAAAGGAAAAACTCTTAAGAGAAATTTACAATATACACTTTGGGGTTGACTGCCATAGTCGATAAAACAGTAATTATTTTTAATTATTTCATGGAATATTTTTGTACATATGAGCTTACATACATGTTTCTCAGTTTTCTTCAGCAGTACTTTCCATAAATTCATAAATCAGTTCTCTTAATGCAGTGTTGGACGTAGATCAAAAGCTGAATTGTTTCAGTTGGTTACGACTGGTCAATAATGGTAACAAAAATATTCTCAGTAGTACTTCCAGCAGAGTGCTCTTGTTGATAGCAGCACCTCCCTCAAAATCTGAGAGCATGTTTGGCAGGACTTGGAATTGTTGGAGAATTTATTAAAATTGCAGCAGGCACATTTGGTTTTCACAGTCTTGACATTCTTGCTCTGACATTACATTACATGAAATTTAGTCTGATGTCCATGTTCTTTTCTTCTTCCACCCGGAAAACTCAGTTTCATCTGGGGGAAATGGGTGTTGATTCTCATTTCTAACTCACTTTGCTTTACTCCCAGATTCCTTTTAATGCTAGGAAATTCCCTCCTTTGCTGCACTGTCCCTTGGAGACTGCCCTGTCAGTCTCACCCTGCTGAGCCATCAAGTGCACCCTCAGTGAAAAGCCATTGGCAGCGTCTGTGGATGACCTTTCTGGCTGTGTTGAGGGCTGCTCTCTCCTTACAAAGAATTTACTTCACACAGAGTACTTTGAGAGTATGTTTTTAAGGGTTTCTTCTTTAGTTATGAGTTAATTAACACGAGCAACTGAAAATAAAACTCCTTCCAGTGGCAGTGGTCTACTGATTAACCTGCTGTTTCTAAGTTTTTCCTGATATTGCTTGGTCATCAACAGTGCATAACCTCACTATACATTAAAAAGAAACGCTGTGGGAGAAGTTATAACTGAGGATTGTACAAGGAATCCTGAAGAGGCAAACAACAGAATGGGATCTGAAAAATTACTCTTTTTATGACACATGATTTTATTTGTCATCTGGTAAATTATTGTCTTAATTTTACATCAATTTCCATTTGGAAACAAGCCAGTGTCTTGATTTTGTATAATACTCTTGTCAGATGCTTCTCAGAGTGATGTTTTCAATCTGTATTTCAGGAATTTTCTCGAACTGTGATAAAAGAAGTTTCACTGTTGATGTTTGTTTGCTTTCATTTTTATTTTTTTTCCTTTCCCTTTGGAGTCATTAAATACTAGTGTTTAATTAGTATAGGATAGCAAAAATCATAAATGAGAGAAAAAGATTTTCTTGCCTGGAAAAGTAAGAGTCTAGTAGGTGGTATCTCTGCAGCTGGCTAGTAAATCTGTTATCGTAAACTCTTACAATATTTACTGAAGAGAGTATCTGGAAAAACACTTTTTTCCATGCCACTGATTGGCAGATTCACATAACATTTCCTGGCTATTTTAGTATAAAATAGCTTTTATGGCTTTATTTGCATAATGCTGAAGCACTCAGAAATCTGATAACACTTCTTACTTCTGAGGATAACCATGGGCAGAAAACAAACGAATTTAGACATATCCAGACTATAATTATATATAAGACAATAAAATAATCCTGAAAGATAAACATCATAGCTGTCTGCAACTGGGGAATTGTGAAGATAGTCTGGCGGATGGAAATTTTGTTTTCTGCTACTGAGCTGGAATATCTGCCCTGTGTTATTTCCCTTGACAGGAATGGGTTTGCAAAGAGAATATCAGAGAATTTCCATCTTAGTGTTACAAAAGATCAGTGGGAATTAAGGTTATTGTCAGCTAAAAATCTGCATTTATTGAGAAGGCTCACAGATTTTGAGATGAAAAAGGGCTTTCTGATCACTTGTGGTAAACAAGCTTACTGTTTACTGCTTCCCTTCTGTTCTTAGCCACACGCTTCTTCCCACTTCTTTGTGCTAGGTTTGAAGTTTTTGAGCTCTATGCTGAGAAGAATATAAACCAGAGAAAAACGAATTAGCAAATAAAACAAAGAGCCCCCCCAACCTTTTTTTTTAATGGGATGGCGCCATGACGGTTAGAGTTGATTTAGTGAAGAGTTCTATAAGCAAAGGAAGATGGTGCAAAGGAAGGTGGTAACAGTAAGTATTGGTGAGACAAGAGAGGGAAGGACCTTTGTGCCAAATGAAGAGCTAGTATAAGGCTAGCTTTCCTGCTCTGGCCTTCTGTATATGGATTGCTAGGTCCTGTTCTGTGCCCCCTATCCAGGTAATCAAATGGGAAAAACAGAAGCAGCATGAAAATGTTCTTAGATCAGCCACTGGATTTGATGAGCTGAAGGTGAACTAGATGAGGGAATGTAGTATTTACGCATCTTGGCAAATTCTTGTGCCTCTTTGCTTAGTCCTGGAAGCTTGGTACTTGAATAAAAACAATTCTGTAGGCAGCTTTCCCAGTAAAAGAACTCCCAGATGCTCTTGTGAAATTAAGCAATAAATCAACAGGAATTTTCATTACTTCCATTTTATGATTTGTTCACAGGTGGGACAATTTAGGATCTGTTCATGAAAGCTAGTAGGTTGCAGTTGATTTGCTCAAAATTGGAAATCTGCAATGAAGATATAATTTAATGCAAATATCCCAAGTCCTGCATGTTCTGCTTACAACTCTGGTTTATTGTCAGTGTCAGTGACAGCATACTGCTTCTTCCATCAAAGTAGGAAGATTGAAATCTTAATTGTGCATTTGGTTGCATCACCCTTGAGCTTAGCATTTACTAGTAGCAATATTTAAGTGGAAAGTGTTTAACAGAATTAACTATGAAATATAATATTCTCTGATTAAAATACTCCCACTTCTGCTGTTAATTGTTTATCTGGTTGATTGGTAATAGGCTTTATATGACATCAGAAGTTGTGAGCAAAAATGGAAAGGAATGGAAATCAGATTTCATACAGTACCACAGTATATCCAAATGAGTTATCTTTGGACTTGAAAGGTAGCGTGATCTTAAAATTTTTTAAAAACATGCTAATGCTGAAGGAATATTATCTCTTCTGACTGTTAACCCACAGCAAATTCTCTGTCATTTTCATGAAAAGCACTGATTCGTTGATGATTTTCTGTTTGTTTGGTTTTTATGAAGGAAAAAATGATGCTAGCAAATATAGAATATTGCATTTAAATATTAAACATCAAAGTGCACAATGAATTTTTAAAGGGCCAATTAACAAAGCAATATATCCATTTGCTTTGTGCAAATCCAGGGGTAGTGCAAGGAGTTCAGCAAACAGAACGTCAGTTGCTGTGAAAAGAAAAGACAGCACTGTAAAGCAAAACTGCAGCTCTCAGAAGGAGATACTATTAAATCCAAATAACGAAGCAAGGAAGGGCTTGAAATTTGCTAGAACACTTTAATTGGGAAATAGTTGAAAGAAAAAACCTTGAAATATTTGAAGTTTCACTAAAAGGAAATTAGTGCCCTGACTTTTAAGTGACATGATTTAACTCAAGGAGATGAATGCTACAGGAAAGAAGTACAGCAAATTTTAGCTGTAGCTGTTAACAATGGGAATGAATTTTCATGGGAAAATATTACTTCAAGATGTTATTGCAGACTCCTGTTGCTGATATTGTCAGGCAAATTTGAATGATAGTTTTAAAAATTAAGCTATCTTCACAATACAAACCTCTCTCCTCCTGACAAGGTACTGAGTGTTTCTGCTTCTGCAATGCTGTGAAATTAAGTGGAAACACATTTTTACATAGGAAATTCTTTCATTTGACACAAATGAATACAGAAATGCTTTGCTTATATTTATTTTCAAGGACAAGATGAATGTGTGAGAGAGTTTAGTGAGCAGGAGATGAAGTGCAGTAGGGAAAAATTTTAGTCTTATTTCTGGGCAGAATGTACCTGGTTGAGTTTCAGGACTGCGTGTGCATATGATATTATTTGAGGAATCTGTGGTTTCACACTTACACATCTGTGGCAAGTGAAGGCAACTGTAAGGTTTTCCCTTTGTTTCTGTTGATGTTTCTCTGCTGCATCACTGAATTCCAGTTCAAGAGCAACTGCTGTACTCGCTGTTCATTTCCTTACCAGGAATGTGACACTACATTACTCCTAGAGTCAAAACAAGTTAACAGTGTTTTATAGCCATTTCAATTCCCAGCTCTGAGTACTTCTAAAAAGCTTCTGGACTAGAAATCATATAGTCTTAACTTTGAATTCTTCTTTTCCCAATTTGTCTCAAATAGGTATGTGTAACCTCCTCCAGACCCCAAACCCTATGAAATCATCCCTCAAAATAGAAACAACAATGTGCCTTTTAGGCAGTTAACTTTTTGAAGGCAATGGGACATTAAGAACATTAATCAGCAAAGCAGAATGTTGCTTGAGTGTTTCCCTTTGTGAACACCCTGCATGAAATATCCCCGAGAACAAGCTGTTCCTTTTTGTTATTAGAGCACTCCTTTTTCTGGCACTTAATTTCTCACTGAACTCCATTGTTATCTTACAGGAATGTCTAGAACTGCCTTGGGTCTGGTACATTAAAGCTACAGAGCTAAGTGCAGGGCACGGTGCTGCTCTGTTTTCCTCAAAGCAGCCGATCTCTGACTTCTACATTCTGCACCCCTACCAGTTTGCTATTCATTGTGTATGTAGCATTTCCACATACAGTGGAAATCTACAGTGCTTAAGATCTCAACAAATGCACAGATGATCTATTTCAAGTTTTCAAGTTGTAACTGACTTAGCTTAAAACATATAGGGACTGCTTACACAATAACTGTTGTAAAAGTTATGCTCAGTTTGTGTAACCCGAAGTAAGTGAGTTTTACGTGTATGTGTGGTGTCTATAAGAAGAACAAATTTTTCATTTCTTGTATATTCCTTTCAGACCCTGCAACTGAAACACAAACGTAGTACTTGTACTACATGTAGTGTAGTGTCAAGTACTGAGTACTTGACTAAGATGTTCTGGCATTAGAATAGTCACTATGTTTTAAATGGTTTGGGATAGTTACTTCATGCTTTGATGATAGCTATGGGTAGAAGGTGTTTTTTTCACAAATCTGCGGCAATTGGTGTCCAATGTAGATCATAGCTAAATCTCCAACATACTGTGTGTATGACTGATGAAACGCACAAAAAAAGGAGGCAAAATTGAATACTCTCACTGTAGTTTTCCATCCAAGTGAAAGTACGTATATATATTGAGCTGAATGCTGTTTTCTCCTTTGCAGTTAATTTTACCTAAGTATCTTACATTTTTATTTTATCTATATTTTATTCACCCATTAAATAGGCTTTCTATTGTGATTTATTTGAAGTAGTTGCTGATGGTGAAACTGAAGAATTGGTTTTGTTCTGTCAAAGATTGCTAAGTGATACTAATAATAATAACCGTGCAAGTTCTTAGCCTTAGCATTTATGCACAGTATTGGAAGAAAATTCTAGAGTGCGAATTTTTCCGTCTGTGTGGGGAGCTCTTGAGTTTGTCAACAATGTACATTCCCAGAATTCATTCACAGAGCAGAGTCTGCCCAGAGTTTGTCAAATAGGAGCTCCTTATCTGACAAACTCTTAGTTGCCTGGATTCTCTCAGATATCTTATCTGGTTTATTTAGCATCTGGAAATCTGCCAGTTCTTATTTTACAGAAACTGTTGATTTGTCCTGGTTTTCTGGTTGATATACAGCTGTAATATCTAATTCCTCTTGCCATGTCCCAAATTTGCACATCTCAGGTTAGTACCAGCCATGCATGCATTTGTGTTTCAAAAGATTTTTTTCTTTGTTTTTTTTTTTTAATTTCCTGGAAGTTCAGGTACTGAGAGGTCAAAGCAAATTCATTCATTGCAATAATTGAAGTTAACATGCAAAAATTAAAAGCTAACATTAAATTAACTTTTTTTTTTTTTTTTTTTCCTGCCTCATCCATCACAATCAGTTCTTCTTGGAAAAAAATTCACTTCGATCACTTTGTTAATTAACCCACTAGAAGTCATAGGAGAATCCCTTAAAAGCGTCTCTATATCCAAAACATCCATGTTATCTGCTGTTACAACGGGAAGCAACAGCCCTTTACGAGGGGAGTTGATGATTGCTTCATTCTTTTTTTCTTAGTTCATTCCTCAACCAAATTCTTTTTCTGGTGTCAGCTTATAGATAGCTGAAATGAATGTGCTTCCCATGTCATCATGGTTTTGGATTACATACCCATTATTATTTCTACAGACTTTTGAGATCTTGAGACAAAAAACATGAATATACTATTATTATACTGTATAGTATAGAATATAGTATTATTATTATATATTCATTCTGGAATACCAACATTGTTTTTCTTGTATATAAATGGCAGGAGGAACACAGTCAAGGAACTTGCCAAACTCAATTAAGAATTTGTATATAGTGGAAATTATAATTATTGTTGTTATCGCTGTTACTATTTTATTATATTAAAAGCAGGAGAAAAATGCATCAGCTGGGTTTTTTCAACATCATTTCCCAGGCTGGATGCATCTTTTTAGATAAAAGAGGTAAGTCTATTAAACAGAGTATTAAATTACAGAAGGAAGGGATGCTACAATAGAAAGAAGGGATGCCATTCAAAGGGACCCAGACAAGCTTGAAAAGTGAGTTCATGTGAACCTAATGAGATTCAACAAGGCCAAGTGCAAGGTGCTGCACCTGGGTCACGGCAATCACAGACATAAGTATAGACTGGGAGAATATCTCATTGAGAGCGGCCCTGCTGGGAATGACGTGGGGGATCCTGGCAGATGAAAAGCTTAATGTGAGCCAGCAGTGTGCTTTTGCAGTTTGAAAAGCCAACAGCATCATTAGAGCAGAGGCCAGCAGGGTGATGGAGGTGATTATCCCCCTCTTCTCTGCCCCGTGACCATGTCTCATCTGGAGTACTGCATTCAGGCCTGGGGCTCCCAGTACAATAAAAAATAGAGTGCGTCCAGAGAAGGGTTGCAAAGATGGTCAGAGAGCTGGAGCACCTCTCTCATGAAGAAAGGTTGGGTTTGCAAAGACTGAAGAAGGGAAGGATCTGGCAAGATCTTTACTCTCCAGTACTCAAAGGGAGCTTATTAGCAGGAGACAAAAAAATTTTTATACAAGTAGTGATTAGACAAGGGTGAATAGTTTAAAGCTAAAAGAGGGGAGAATTATGTTAGATATTAGGAAGAAATTCTCTACTCATAGGGTTGTGAGGCACTGGCACAGGCTGCCCAGAGAATCTGTGAGTGCCCCGTCCCTAGGGGTGCTCAAGGCCAGTTTTAATAGAGCCCTGGGCAGCCTGAGCTGGTGGGTGGCTGCCCTGCCTACAGCATGGGGTTGGAAATAGATTATCTTTAAGGTTTCTTCCCACCCAATGCATTCTACAAGTCAATGATTGGAAACTGACTTCCTGATTTAACTTGTGTTCAACTTAATGTGTAGTCTTTACTTACCCAGGTGAGCAGCTAAGTCAGAAATGTTTCTGAATAGCTACAATTTACAGACAAAACGTGTTTTACGAAGCTAATTTTTTAAAATGTATTAAAAAACAGAATTACAATACGGAGTAAGACATTTGCTTTGGAGTTCTAAAGGCACTTCAAAGCCCTAGGCAATTTATGTTTAATTGGGTCTCCAAGGTAGAAAACAATACTATACAAAGAGATCCCTTAACATATTATCCTTCATCCCTACCTTGGACTTACCTACCTGAAGGAGAGCTAGAGGAGAAGTATAATATGGCTAGGAAAGCAGATAGATCAGTTTCCTAGTGAGGAAATAATTCCTGGATGTCTGGAGAATTTACTGTAAAAAAAAATCAGTAGTGTGTCCTTTGTTCTGTACTACGTTCTCTTTGGAATTAATAATGCTTATTCACTAATTGCTCTTGAAAAGAAAAAGAAGTTGCTGAGATTATTGCAAAGTAGAACAGTTTCAAAGAAGATCTGCTCTTCATAAAGTTATTAATATAATACTTGGTTATTATTCAGATTATAAGCAGTAAATTTCCTGTAACAAGATTCTGGACTGTAGGCAATCAGCAGGCATGCAGATGAGTCTACAGGTTTTCAGCTCCCTGAATGCCAATGATTGTATTTTGATGGTTCTGCTTGCAGAAACTTTGGGACGTAAAACAAAATCCCATTTTTCTGCCCGTAACCACACAGTCCAAATATCCCTGCTTGTCAGTTTTTCCATACATTCCAGATTGATAGGGGCTTTCTAACAATTAAAGCAACTGTACTATTGTACAAGTAGGTGAACAAAGTTATGCTGTGTACTGCTGAAAGAGAGGATTCCAAACAGAAGCTGAGGAATTACTTATAGTGAGTTAGAATCACAGTAAAAGTAAAGGAGGCAGTTGATAGTACTAAACAGATAGTGCAATGCAAAGGTAAAGCTGTAGACATAAGACAGTAGAACATTACTAGCTGATAGATCTGTATGAGTCACTAAATTTTGGGACAGTAGAAAAAGATACCATATGAAGTGGACAGCCATTTTGAAACATACGTATGACCAGATCCCAATACTACGTTTTAGTTTAATTTCAGATGCAATAAATGTTTGAAGTACTATGAATTGTGCAGTCTCAGTTTTAACGGAGTGCTCAATTATTCATTTATTCCCGCTATACAGCAATACCTGTGGATTAGGTCAGTTTTAAGATTGAAGAAGAAATTAAGACAAGTAAGAAGGAGAACATCTTGACTCAGCTGATGGTGGTGACTAACTTTCTTGCTAACTTCAGAAAATGTAGTTCATCTTTTCTTAGAGAAGTAGAATAAAAAAAGTCAGTATTGAAGAAGCGCTGTCACTTAGGCACAGTGAGGTGATTCACCTTCAGGTGCTGTCACAAAATTCCCCCTGCTTAGGACAAAAGATATGTAAAATCAAAGATTAGTTTTCCCTATTAGAGGCAAAAGAGATATTCATGCAGAAATGAATTGGCCATCATATCAGGGAATCATGCTAAGAGTGTATTCATTAATTCTGACGATGCTACTTATTCTAAATGTCTTCCGTTCATCTAGTTCTAACATTCCCATTCACTGATTAGCCCATTCCTCCCAGACATCTCACTCCAAGTTGTTAAAGACCCGTATGATCCAACAACAAGATTCATTTTAGGTTTAGTGTTTTTTCACTACTTGCTGCAAATATTTCTTTTTTTAATGCACTTTACTTACTTTTTATACTTTTTTTTCCAGGTTGTAGGTAACTCCTGTTTTTCTCACAAAACCACTCCTGCTACAGTGAGTGGAATGCTCACTAAAATGGTAGACAAAAATCACATTCAGAAGTACCTATTGAGGCATATATTAAACTGTATTGTATATAACCTGTATATTAAAATTGTGATTATCATGTGATTTTGAAGTTAGGAACTATTTCTATCTGATGAGAAAAGTGCAATCTATTCTATTCTTTCTGTGTAGTTTTGTTATACATACTGGGAGTAATGATAAAGAGAATGCCAAGTACTGATTCATTCCTTCATAATCTCCATCAACACTTTACCTCTCTCTTCTTTTTCCATTTCTTGTCTTCTCTTGAAGATGTTTTCTCCAAAACAGCAATCTTATCCCACCACAGATTTACACTGACTTTTTCATAAATTTTAGTACTTTTTCTTATATTTCTGAAATAATATAATGAGAATTAATACAAATATTTCCCCGTGCCTGAGTTTTTGTGGTTTAGTATGGGTACCTTGTCTTCTCTACTTCTTTTCTATAGCAAGTGAACTTAGAGATTTTCCAGCAGCTGCACAGGACCTGAATCCAGAGGAAAAGATCCGAGCAGAAGCATATAGAAGCACACAGTAATCTTTCTGATAAAGCAATATTTTGTTTACAGGAAAACACAACTAATTGCAACTCCATTCAGAGATACAGACTCCCCTCAAACAAGGTGCCTAGACAACATTTTATTAGTATTAGTATTTTTAATATTTTGGGACATATAAACTGCTAATCTTCTCAAACAAAGAAATAATAGCTTATTTATCTAATACTAATAATATCTTCTAATCATGTCTTTCACTTTAGAATTACTGTGGGAGAAGTGCATTGAAAATCCTTTTTCTTAAAAATAAAAAGAGCAGGTGATGCTGATAAATTCATATTAGGTTTTAGTTGCTTTAGTTGACCATTCTCAGTTTTGGACTAATGGCCTTCCCCTGCACAGGGTTGAATGCCACTCTTGTCTTAATGGTCTCCACTTTTGCAAGTTTTGAAAATGATAGTCTTGGTTCAGCAGCACAACATTGCTCATACTTCAGAAAAGAAAGCACAGTTGTTGGACTGAATCCATTCGAGGAAAATTTCTTTAATGTTTTAAGTGATGTTCTTGTAGTGAATTAACAAAGATTTATATTTGTTTCTTGATATTTTGTGTGATAAGCTTTACGACAGCCCCAGATCTATAGGCTGTATTCACCTTTTTCTGCTACTGTGCTGCGTAAATAAAACTTTCATTTCAGCTCAGGGGAGGGCTTTGTGACAGAGAGTCTTTAATTTTAGGTTCTGACAGTGATGTTCCTTATCTCCTAATAGAGATGTTTTCTCTGGTGGCTGACTCATACTAAAGTGATACAGTATTTTTTTCTTTGTTTCATTTAATGATTTTTAAAAAAATATATATCTTGCTTTCACAATAATGTACTGGCTTGAAGACGGAATTTTGAACATTTTTGGATATTCCAGAGTCTTTAATCACTTTTCTGAATCTGTTGTCTGTAATATATCATGGATTCAAAAACCGAGTGCTTACCTTTCAGTGTAAAGATGCACATTTATTCTATTTTTCTGCCTTTGAGATTGAGAATGTCCTTAGTTGAAGGGAAAGTCATTTCCAGAGCTGAACAGGGAAGCATCTACAACAGCTGCCTGCACTGTATTTGTACTTTGGGTAAATAGGGGAGTTTGAATAAATATTGTAATTAGGAACATAATAGCATATTTTGATTGCTTTAATAAATAACACCAACATGAAGCTTTTCTTAGTGGTGACACTAATGATCATTAATGGCCAAGGCTGTTATCTTTACAGTATGCATTTTTAGCTGAAAAGTGTAAGTTTTTGAATACAAGACACATTATTGAAACAGAAAATAAATACCAAACTTTTGGAATTTATCTCATTAGTTATAGATATCCTCTGAAATATAAACCAGAAATAACAGAAACATCTCTAAACCTTCTGTTTGCTCTGCTTTTTACACAAAAATAATAGAAGACACATGCTGTCACACAACTGGATTCCATGTTTACTGATAATATGCAGCCTAGCTACCTGTGCTCCAGCCATCTCAGGTTTCTAAAACACGAAGATCAAGTACCAGAAGAGGTTTCATACCTTTTAAAAGGTATGGTGTCCAGTGCTGGTATTGCAGGCTTGAGGCAGCATACATAAGTAGACAGCTTTGCTGGGAACCTGTATCAAATGCTTTCTTCAGCTAGCTCAGTTATATACAGGGCCGTGTGTTCATGTAGGCTTGTATGCTGGTAGACAATATCTTATTCCCTTCATTCAGTGCTACAGATTAAAGAACCTGCAGGCTGTAACATCTTTTAGCAGAACAGTGTTATTTTAGCCAGTTTTCTTTTGGAAATGGTTTCTTGTGCATCCACAACAGCTTTCCAATCAATTTCAACCACACTTGTAATAATTAAATTAAATTTAATTGGTGGAGAAGAAGTCATTGAGGCTGAGGATGAACTTATCTGAGTTAAATCTATCAACAGAGTCACACAAAGATTATTATATCAGCCACCAAAAGTTTCCAAACTTACAGCATAGACAACAGAAAACTGCTGAAAGGCAAGAAAGTGGTTCTCAGAAGACACTTTGTTGGTCTGCCGCTGTGCTGCTCAAGGAGCTATTTTCTTTTCAAGGTATTCCCCTCTTGAACATAAATGGACATTTGGAACATTAAAATGCATTTCTGTCATTAAATATGCAGCACTGTACAAATGAAGTCTTATGGATTCTCTCTGGATAACACTTTTCAGATAGGTCATAAAAACATGAGGAACAAGGAGCATTCTGGCCTCTTTTCATTGCAAAATCACCTGTCTGTGGACTACTGGAATCACACTTGTATCTTGTAGGAACAGTGGCAAACAGCATACTAGTGTTAGTCTAGTTAGTTAGTTAGTCTAGCATTTGCTGACCTTTGTTGCACAGGAGGCATGCATAATTAATAGTTTTTAGTATAATTTGTATTTGGCAGCTTTCTTGCAACTTTTCCAGAACACACTGCTCTCTCTCTCTTGTATCTCTTGAGGTATGGAAAATCATAGACTGTCTTGAGGAAACATCACTGACTCCAGGTTTCTGCTACCTCTTGTCAGCTGATTAGTTTATCAGTGAGACAGCTATAATCTATCATGAAGAGATCTTCAGCTCTGGCATATAAAACACCTGTAAGCTCACAGGCAGGCAGTATATTTACAATTACTTGTGGTGGATTTCATTATTAGTCATCATTTGAAATGCTTGCAGTAATACATAAACAAATCTTTCCACCAGTGCATTTATTGTAGGATTGGAGGCTGATGGCATATATTTAAGACCATTTCTCTTTGTAAGCAGTTGAAGCTCTTCAGATATTAATTGAATTCCACAGTGACTTGCAAATTGTTTAAAAACATTATTCTTCAACAATCATAATCATGATTTTCAACATCTGCACTGAGCTAGCCATATAAAATTCTTAGTTTAGAACGAGCATCTGTAGATTCAAAAGTCAGCTTTGGTATCATCTTCAGTGACCGCACTTTCTGGAAACAAACAAACAAACAAACAAACAAACAAACAACAAGAAGGAACTAAAACAACATGAGTTTTGAATGATCTGCATATTTGCATCTGCTTCAATTTGTTTTTTGTTGTTTTGTTTTTTGTTTTTTTTTCAGCTAACATAGCCATAGCTGTGTGACTAAAACAGGTGCTGCCAAAGTCCTCCATTTAACTCTAGCTTACCTGATCATATTGAAGCTTATTGGGATTTTTAGTAAAATTTGCCACTTGAAATGATGATGCCACTTGATGTGATGACTAATTTAACTCAGGTCTAGGGCTAAATTAAACTTTGTATGAGTGTTTACTTCACATGACTAATGGTAGCTCCTCTAAACTCTTCCAAGCAAAATTTTAATTTTGCTTTATTAGTAGCATTGAAACAGTTGAATGAAGTGAGAGGACTTGGATAAGCACTAATATTTAGAAAGTCCACCTGATAACATGATACTCCACTAATTAAGTTGTTTCTAGCTTAAGAACTAATTTTTATCTGTTACATGGCTAACAGCTGCATACTTTGTTTGGCTTACAAAATGACAAGCACTTCTATTACACTTTGGATTTCAGTACACTTCAGAATCAGATTTATTGTCAGAGAATCAACGTTCTGTTACTATTATATGCTCTAATTTGAAATTTGTGGAACATTTTAGATTTCCTTTTCATCTTTGTTCAAGCTAACACTTGTAAGAATGTTCAATTGTGTACTTTTGCTGAAAAACTCAAAAATCAGCAATAATGAATTTGCTAAAAACAACTGATTAATAATATTCTATAAAGCAGCAGATGTTTTATCTGCTTTTTACTCTGATTTTCTTATAGCTAACTTGGAGTGTACTCACTACAGCATAGAATCTGAATGTCAAAGGCCACGAGATTTGACTGTAAGTAGATGCATCTGGAAAAGGAGATCATTCTCAGGACTTTGACCCATGTGCACAGAAACAAAGAGCAGAAATCATTTAGGCCAAGTGGCTTAAGCCCCTTTTCCCCATTTAGACAGGAATTACTGCCCCTTAGATTTCTACTTTCTGTCCAGTTTAAAGAGAACCAGGAAATGGCAGTGGCAAGACATCTAACCAGCCCTCATTTGGGATACCTCCAAGTACTTTTGATAATGATTCAGTGGTGCTTTTTGGCTTTGAATTAGTAGTCAGCCTTGGCTCAAAAACATGCACTTCAGTTCTTAACTGTGTTTTGCACAGAGAAACAGAACAGACAATTACTGTAACCTAATATGCGCTATCCCCAGTTAAGATGAGATTAATGCACTCAGTCTCTGAAAACCTCAGCAGATACTTGTATTTGATCTTTAGGGGTCATCTCTTAGCCAGGCACAGCTTCTTCTTTCTCCCTCAGGAAAAGTAACAGCACTCTGATTTTTACCACAGCATATCTTTCATAAGAGCAATAGGGACTGTTATAAAGCTTTCACCTTGAAAATTATGGTTAAGCATGAAGTAATCATTGGAGAACATAATTTCTGATTAGCTCTCAGTTTACAGTAGGCAAACTAATAATCCATCAGGGACACATGAATCCATTGACTCCATTTTCATGCCCAACTCCTCTGAAAGAAGATGAGGCATTTGCAATGCAGACATTTTATACATTGTTAGATTGACATTCTACGTAGAATTTGGTAGAGAAGGTCTTTCAGAATCTGAAGTGGTTTCTTTTTGTCCATCTTTACAGGCTGACCAGTGTAACTGAAACATGCAAAACTGCGAAATGTGAGATAGAAGTACATTATTCCCAAAGGAATAGAAGATGGTTGATACAGAAGACTGGCTTGCTGTTGATTAAGTATACATTCTGTTGAGAAACAGGAAAAAATGTAGCTTGTATGGATTTATATGGAATCCTATAGAACCTCTGAAAACGATAAGGCTTGAGTGCCACTATCAACGCTTTGCACTACTGCTCCTATAAGCAGTTTTGCCCTTTGTTTATTGGAATGGTTATCTGGAGAATTATTCCTTTTGTGAAATCAGATTTTTACTTTCAAGTAATTTTATAATACCCTTTTCTAACTGTATACTTACAGTAGCGAAGTCATGTACTAGCTGCTCATTTTTTCTCTCTCTTATATTTAAATGATTATACAACATTTTAATTCTGAGGGGCAGAAATTGTTTACTCCCTCTGTAGTAGTATAGAAACTCTTGCAATAGGAACCTCAACATTATTTGTCAAGAAAATTGTTGCTAATATGCTATTCAAATGCTTATCATGAGTAGCACTTACAATAGAAATGCAAAACCACTGGCAGCTCTTACATTACTCACTAAACCATAAGGGTGAGCCATAGAATTCAGATACAGGTTTTGGGTAATTTCCATTTTTGTTTTTCTCCTGTACAGAGCTAAACTCATTTCTTTCTATGCCTGGAGAATAAATAAATTTGATATGAAACTATAGAAGATCATAAAAGCCTACGCGAGACACAGCCTCCTTAGTACTGCACAGTATTTACAGGGTGTAAGGCCTTACTAGGATATATTTTCATGTGATGAAGTTGCTTTTCCTATATTATAATGGTTCTAAAATATCCTGTAGTCTAACATACTCCCTTCCTTCATAATCACTGCAGCCTTTTTTTTTTTTTTTTAAGTTGTATATGGAGAAATCGTGCTTCTTTGTCTATGTCTTCGCTGATAACTGCATACCACACAGTCCTCAAATATTTGGTTTGGTAGGAGTGGACCAGAGAAGCAATGTCACTCCCACTACAAGCAAAGATCAGGTTTGTGGCCACCTGAGGAACTTGTACATCTACAAGTCCATGGGTCTCAGTGAGGAGTCTTGAGGGAATTGTCTGATGTAGTTGCCAAGCTACTCTTCATGAGATTTGAAAGGTCATGGTGGTCAGGTGAAGTCCCTGGAGACTGGAAAAAAGGCAACATCACACTCATTTTTTAAAAAGGGTAAAAAGAACAACCCCACAAACTACTGACCTGTCAGTCTCACCTCTGTGCTGGGGAAGACATGGAGCAGATCTTCATGGAAGCTATGCTAAGGTACATGGAAAGCAGGGAAGTGATATGGGAGAAGCAGCATGGCTACATCAAGGATAAATCCTGCTTGACCAACCTAGTGGCCTTTTAGGATGGTATTACTGCATCAGTGAACAAGGAAAGAGCCACTGATGTCATTTATCTGGACTTCAGTTAGGCCTGTCACACAATACTCCATAAAATTCTTCTCTCCACATTGAAAAGATATGGATTTGAACACCTCGAACACCTTGAATGTTTTGGGATGGGGACCTCAAGGATCATCAAGCTCCAACACCCCTGCTGCAGGAGGGGCCACCAACCTCCAAATCTAATACTAGACCAGGCTGCCCAGGGCCCCATCCAACCTGGCCTTGAACACCTACAGGGACCAGGGCATCCACAACCTCTCTGGGCAGCCTGTTGCAGCACCTCACCACTCTCATGGTAAAGTACTTCCTCTGCAGGTCCTTCTCTGCAGGGCTACTCTCAAGGACTGCTCCTTCCAGTCTGTATACATGCCTGGGATTCCTCCAGCCCAAGTGCAAAACCTTGCACTTTGGACCTCATTAGATTCACTTGGGAGAGACTCTACCTCTCAAGCCAGCAATATGCCCTCATAATCCAGAAAGCCAATTGTATCCCAGGCTGCATCAAAAGAAGCATGGCAGAAGCAAAAGAACAGGTCAAGAGAGGTGATCCTGCCCCTCTACTCTGTGCTGGTGAGGCCTTATCTGGAGTACTGCATCGAGATGCAAAGTCCTCAGAACAGGAGAGACATAGATCTGTTGGAGTGTGTCGAGAGGAGGGACAAAAAAAAAGATCCATGGAATAAAACATCTTCCTACTATAACAGGCTGAAAGAGCTAGGGCTGTTCAGCCTGAAGAGAAAAGAAGTCTCCAGGGTGACCTGAAAGCAGCCTTTCAGTATATAAAGGGGAGCTAAGGAAAGAAAGGTACAGACTCTTTAGCAGAGTCTGTGGTGATAGAACAAGGTGAAATGGTTTCAAGCTCAAAGAGAGTAGCTTTAGTTTACATATAACGAATAAATCTTGGCAACCTGATCTAGCTGTATATCTCCCTGCTCATTGCAGGGAAGTTGGACTAGAAGACTCTTAAAGATCCCTTCCAGCTCTAAGGATTCTATGATTCTATTCCTCAGTAATGGCTGAAATTAAAAACTAAACTTTTTCTTTGCTATGTGAACAGAGAAAGTTTCACTCCAGACTGCTCTGTCTCAGAAAACATTATTTATATTTCTGCACAGTACAAAAGAAGAACTCATTGTCCCAGGCTAGCTGTCTTCAGCATGTCCAGAGATATTGTGAACACGCTAAAGAACAAATGAAAATACTGTGTTTCTCAACGAGCATGTCTTTTTTTGTTTGTTTTTGTTATTTGTTTTTTTTAATAGGTTCAGTTTCTGAATGAGATATGGAGTAAATCTCCCTTTGGCACATGTACACAATCCCCACTGATTTCAAAAGGAGTTATGTTTCACAAAGAAATGGAAGAACACCTCTTAGGAAGAGCTCTTGGAAGAACATGCATAAATTCTTGCCTGGGTTTTTGAGAAAGAATAACATAATATGGGTCCCATTTCATCTGTAATTTAAGCTTAAGTAAAGCGGAAGTAATTCAGTGGCTGCTAACTGACTAGAAAAATGGAGAACCAGGTGAAGGAATTTCTATAAATTATGAAGCAGATAAAAACACTAACTTTCTGATCATATTTTGGCAGAACAGGATATGAATAATTATAAAATACTGAATTGAAACAATAATTATTGAGGCAATAAGTTGTTCAGAAGTAACTGGATAATCTTCGATGGCCCTTCCAACCCAAGTCATTCTATGATTCCATTATTCTGTATATTTTATTAACATTCCCCTTTTTCTGTCTGTTTTACATTTTGTTTTATGCCTGTGCCATTTAAGAGATACAGATTGTCAAGAGAGAGGCTCAGACACCCTGCTTTCTTTCAACATAACTGTACTGGGGCCATCTTCAGTCTGACACTGATTGTGGATCACAAAGAACCCACCACATCCTCCCAAACTCACCGGAAGACCACTCATATTAACATTAGAGTGTGGTTACTGACTATGCCCATAACCACGTAGAGACCAACTCACTGGATGTGCACAGAAATAATTACTCAAAACAACTTATTTAGAGTATAAGGGGTTAAGTATGCTTATTGGTATAACTTGTAAAAGCACAACTTTGCTGCCTGTTCAGCAATTCCGTCCTCTCATTCTCCAGCTACTCGCTGCTCAGAGCTTGCCTTCTGTTACTGTATTTTCTTTAAGTATGTATGCAGCAAAAATGACTGGCTTAAGGATCAGTTTGCCAGATCTCAGTTTCCTGAGGTCTGAGTGGCAAGCTGGTTTTTTTATTATTATTATTTTTTTTAATGTGCTTTGTAGAGTTTGCTGAGGGAAAACATATCCTTACTTCATTTCACAAGACTGTATTGATTTTTTATCTGGCAAAACATTTTCAGTTGACACCAGTTCTGCACCTCAAAACATGCTGGAATCCCTGTGCTGCAATGCTCCAGTTTCTGTTTTAAAAACAGTGCAAAAGTTGTGATCTGCCACGAGAACTGCCTTTCAACAGAATAATGGGAAAGTCCAAATTTGGATAGGATCATTAAGTAATGTGCTTAGGTGAAATAAATGCTCCTGTAAATGTAGTAAAATTATTCTTTTTTTTCCTGCAGAACATTTACCATATATTGTTCTATGTCAATCACACAGTGCTTCAGTCCACTCTGCTCTCAATTTAGATGTACCATTTGGATTCCAGTGTTTATGGTACAGATCAGGTTTTGTTTTTTTTTCCTGTTCTCCAGAACTGTAATATATGATGAAGAAGCACAGATTGACCATGACAAGGCAACTCAGGCACAGGATCTGCAAAGTGTCAGGAAAGAATCAACTAATCAAATGCGAGTGAATTACACTCATCAGAAAAATGTGTTAATAAGGAAGCAGGAGCTCTCAGCTCTTACAGAAATGCCTTCAATGAGCCATAAAATAATACATGAGAGAAAACAACCTCAAACCTCGTGCTACTGACTGTATTAAGAATAAGTCCCCGCCAACTTCACAGTGAGGCACAACTTGAAGGGAACCATTAACCTGTACCGACCAGTCGGTTACCCGCAGTTGGTAAAGGCATCACGCTGCTGCGCACCGCTGGCGTGAGGCTTCGGGGAGCCGAACCCTGCACTTTGCCCCATCCCCCGCGCACCGTGTGACCTCCCGCAGCCCGCCCCGCACTTCTGCTCTGCAGGGAGCGGGCGCTGCGGGACTGCTGTGCGCTCCGTCGGACACGCGCGGGCTGTGACAGCAGGCATCAAGGCCGGGAGCTCCCGAGGCGGAGGCCCGCTCCCCGCAGCGACACGGTGACCGCAGGCAGGGGCCCGCGGGAGAGCCGCCAGCGCGCACCTGTTGCACTGAGAGCCCGCGGTAGCAGAGACGAGAAAGGCTTTTACCGCAGCGGCGAAGTACCGACGTCTGTCATTTTGATAATGAGCTGTTTAAGCGCGCAAAGGGCTTAAGCACTGCGCAACGACGGCACGCAGCACGGCCACCCGCGGCTCCCACCTCCCGGCCCGGGGCTTGCGGCACGGCCTGACGTCACCGCCCGCGGCGGGCGGGGCGCGGCGGGGCGCGGCGCGGGGCGTGGACGGCAGCGCGGGACCGGAGCGGGAGTGCGGCGCTGGCGGCGAGGAGTGGTGCGGTGCGGTGCGGTGCCGTGCCGTGCCGTCCGGGGTGCCGCCGACCGGCGCCATGGAGGAATTCCTGCAGCGCTCTCGGAGCCGCCTGGTGAGTGGCTTCGCCCCGCTTGTCCGCAGCCGCATTGGTCGCCCGCAGCCCCGGGCGTGGCACCGCGGGCTCTGCGGGAGCTCTGTCTGGGGCTCGTGGTCGGGGGAGCCGGCACAAGTTGCTGCCCTGTAATTATTGCTGAATAACGCTCAGCTTGAAGAGTGCGCGAAGCCGTGCTCGGAGGTGGCCGCCTGCCTTTTTGGGGTTATTTGAGCGTTTGTTTTGACTTCTAGGTGCATCAAGTTGTGTAGTTGAGTAGGAAAAATGATATCAGAAGACGCTGAAAGACTGTCATTTCTGCGCTGTAAGTGTCCCGGGACAGTTTGGATAAGCAGGACTGAAATAACTGGAGAATCTGCAGAGGAGGCGGCAGAGCGGCTCCTCAGCTGCAGCGCTGCCGTTGGAGCTCCGCGCCCGGCTGTGCTGGCGGGGCTCTGCGAAGCTGCAGCGCGTTGGTGCTGCGTGCAGTGGCTGATACCTGGCGCTGAGCAGCGAGTACTGCCGTCTCCTTCAGGTGCAGTGCAGAAGTGGGATGTTTTTAAGATCTGTGTGACCCCGGGCTGCCTTGTTTCCGATATCTGTACAAAACTCGGTTTTGCTGCTGTAGCCTTTGTGGGCAGCTCTCCTGCTCACTATCTCTTTTCTAAGAAGTGGGTTCAATTATAGAAATAACCACGGGTTAGTAGAACTAATAATAATAATAATAATAAAATTCCCTGCTGCTAATCTTGCCCCATGTTTTCTGGGGCTTGGAACCTGTGTGCTGCTGGAGTTGTGTTCTCACCCTCTGGAGAGCCGCTGTAGAAAACTTTGTTAATTAGAGCATCAAGGCCTCCCCACTTCTTTGGTCGTGCCATGAACCTCTGGAGACTGAGAAACTGTTAAAGAAAGTTCTTCTTTCTCTGATAGCTATCATGCACTGTAGTTAATAGTTTGTAAAGTATGTTTTCTCATAACATCTTTTGTTATCATGCATATATTAGAAATCAGAGAATGAATGCAGTCCTTAGAGGAATGGCAAGATAGGAGATAAAGTAAATCCCCTGGTGGATCTCTTAGCACCTGACTGTGTTGGCAGGTGTAAAGAATGAGCATGAGCTGTGTCATCTTGATCACATTCCAGTCTGCTTAGGACCTTGTAAACTGTTTCACTCATTTTTTTACATAAGCAGTGTAAACTTTAGTAGCCTTGTTAAAACATGCTGCATAGAGCAGTTACAGGTTCTTAACACATTTTCACATCAGCATTTTGTAAAGGGCAACTTTTGAACAGGAGATTCATCTTTGACATGTGTTCTGGCCAAGTATATCAAAGGTGGCCATACTTAATGTTAGCAGAAATTAATTATGGTAGTGATCCCCTCTATGTCACTAGTAAACAGCAGCCAATGAGTGCAGCTTGGTTTTGTTTCCAAAAGCAAGTACTTTCTTGATATTTCTGAAGTGCTGTTGGAAATCAGGCAGGAGTTATCTGGAAAAATGTAATCTGAAGAAGCCTGTGGGTAACAGAAGATATTAATTTATTTGATTTAGAGGAAACGTAGAGCTCAGTGTCTGAATTGTAGCTTTTCTTATTGCTTCACTGTGGGTTTTCAGAAGGCGTGAAAACTTCTCTTTGTGCCTTCTGACCTGTGTGAGGAGAAAGCTTGTTCTGGAGAAGTCTCCTCTACTTGGAGAGCTTGGGGGTGTCCTCCTAGCTCTGTGTTGTATAGCAATGCCAGCTGGGCTTGGCTGGGGAAGAAGGGTCTGGATGCTGGAACGTCCTCTTCCACGTTGGCTTCAACTTGATGGTTTCCTTTCTAGCACTGTAGCCTGAAAAAGATAATTCAGAGTAACTGAATATTTCCGTTCTGCTGCACAGAAGGTTGACAATGCCAGTTTTACTATGCTAGTATTCCATGCTGTAGGTAAAATCTTACTAGGCTAAACTGATTACAATGTACCGACTACATGAGTACTTCTCAGCCTCAGTAACGGAAAAATTTCTTTACTCATAAACAATAGCTATAGACCATGCCAGAAGAGCAATTGCTCCAGACTATGCAGGGGAACCTATTGCTGCAAGTGCTTCATCATTCATTTGGCTCTGGCTCCAGCCACAACATTAATCAAGGCTGTTTTTCTACATGGAGCAAATTCTAGTTGTGGACTATACCACAGAAAAGACTTACACATTTTTATTTTATTTTAGTTTTTTTTTTTAAGGCTCTTGTATATGTATTATATATTATCTATATGTTATAAAGTGAAGTTTCCATCAGGCTTTTCTTTCTCTAAGAGCGAAAAATTTTTCTTCTGTGATTTCTCATGAACATAGAAAGTTTTCAGTTATTTTCTATATAGGTTATGCATACTCTGTGTAAATTCAAGGAGTAATAGATAAAAGATGGCAGAATATAACAGATGCTGTACTGAAATTTTTGAACATTTGTGGGGTTCAGTCTTATAAGTTTCTTTTTTTTTTTTTTTTCTTTTTTTTTCCCCAGTCTTTACCAAGTATGGTTCTATGCTGGGTGAGACCAAAGGTCAAACAATGTTGTCTTGACCAAGGGAAGATTACATATAAGATATTACATTTTATATATATATATATATATATATATATAAATATATATATATATTATACTGCTTGTCATCTTGTGTATATATATATATATATATATATATATGTATGTATGTCTATATATAAGGTTTTGAGAGGTTAGATTAAAATGTGTGTCAGAACTGACCTATTAGCCACAGTTAGAGCCTGTTGCCTAGGTTGGCTTATTTGTTGCTTGTTTTGAAATCTCTTTGTGCTTTATTTTCCTACAAAATCCTTGAATCATAGAATTTTTTTAGAGAGACGTAAGAGTTTTATCATTTTTTAATATTCTCTTTATGAATGGGGAAAAACCCTTTTTGCTTATTACAAACCTCCTCCTTGACAATTTTAATGGGTGCTCCAAGGTTCTTATGCCTTGAATAAGTGGCATTTAGTTAAGGAATATTACCATACCTCCATTCTCTTCTCTCAAAACATTTCTAAGCTAACATTTTCCACTGCCTGTTCTTATTTGAGCCCTGTGCTATCCTCGCTCATCCTTATGGCTTCTCAGAGGATTTTGTCACCTTATTAACCCTTTGAAAGTCATGGACCCCCAAACCATCTGTAGCATTTAAGACACTTATACACTGTAGACTCTACAGTAGAACAATGTTTCTCTTTCTTCCCCCCCTTCTTCAGAGTTCTTGTTATTCTACTTATTTTACTGTCAGAGAGCAATTTCTCTGATGCTTTCAGGATAGTATCTGCAGTGGAAACATGATGTGCTTTCTGCCTAGTAATACCCAATTTAAAGCCTATCTGACTGCATACCAAAATACAGTTAGAAGAGTTGGCTTTGTTTCTTAATGTTCTCCCACAGTCTGCACTTTTTAGCCTCGTCCCTCAGGTTTCTTTTGCAGCTTTAGATCTGACTCCTAAATAATCTGGTATAGTCTACAGCCTTCGTCACCTCATTACTTGCCTGTTCGTCCTACTGGAAGTAATATTATTTATTATTTATGCATAGGAAGAACACATCTCCCAGCACAAATCCTTCTGGATAGTCCTTTTCAGATGTTTTCCTTCATTCCTGCAGGGAATCAACCATTTGTTCCACTTTCTTCTCTAGCCCACCAATTTTTAGCTCTTCACTATCTCTTGGGAGGATTCCTATGTGATATACTGCTTGCTGAATCAGATAGTGAAGTTTGGTATCTTTCAAGCAATCTCCTGTGCCCCAGACAGTTATGCAGTGAGGCCAAACGACTGTGAGAAGTTAAATCAAAGGAGCCTGTCAAGAAAAAAACAGTAAGAATTTTCTTATTAGAAACTAAGAAAATTCAGAATTCTTTTGGGAAGATGCTAAGACAAAGGCTGGCAGCCAGACTAACTGTCCTCCCTGGCCTGAGATCTGTGCTCAATCGGGAGCTTAATGCTTTGTATGCTGGCTTCAGGGAAGTCAAAGAGGACAGAATGAGCCTAGGAAAAGGCTTAATGTGCAGATGATACTGATACATCCACATTCTGCAGCAAACTGCTTTAAATTTGCTAATTTAAGAAAGATTGCCCTCCCTCTGCAGTGAATTGTAGATTAGCTGGGGAAATAATCTTTCTAAATGCTGTGTCATCTTCAGCCGTTCACAGCATTGGGAGGGGAATAAAAAGCCAAACAGACTTCAAGTTCTTTTAATCCTTTCCTGTGGAGAAGGGTCTAAAATGCAAAACCAGTGTTAAACCTGGCAGGATAATACACTGCAAATAGGGAATTATGCTCCCAGAAATATGTGCTCACAGAAAAATTGGATGATGTGACTGGACATTTTCCAAAGGAAGGATCAGGCCCATGACCAGGGAGATGCCCTTGAGAATTTACTAAAAGTCTTCTGAGGTATTGCTTTGGCAGCTATGAAAAATGAATGTTGTGTTTATGAAGCAAAGAAGTTAAGGAACAATTACTGATGATGGCATGACTTGAGCAGATTTATGTGGTCACCGTTTAAAAACCAGCTGAGTCACTTCTTTATTCATATTGCCTTTCATCTGGTTTTTATCTGCTTATCTGGAGCCTTTTTTTTTTTTTTAATTTTAATTTTTATTTTTTTTAAATCAACCATAGCTAGTTATTACCTTGAAAAAAGTGCTTGATTTATCTGGAATAAAGTGGTAGCTTTATGGGAAAGAGAAAACATAGAAGTGAAGCAGAAGTTATCTTCCCGGGAACTTATCTAAGCAAAAAGACAGAAAATAGGCTTTTAAGTGTTGAGAGTAATCAACTCTTACTCTCATGTATCTTCTTTGCATTAATCCAGCAGCACACAGAGAACTAAGCTTTATTTAGCAGGGCACCTACAGCATGTACAGAATGAAAAGTACTAGTAATGGTATTGATAAAGGCAAGAAAACTCACATAAGTAGGATTTACATGCTCTTAGATATGTTGCAGAATCAGAGCCTTCCATATGATTAACCTTTTGTTCCTTAAACAAACTAGAAGAAAGTAAACTCCGTAATACCTGAATTCAGACAAGGAAAGTTGTGAAGTTGTGAGGAGTGCTGAGCAGATACAGATATTCAGGGAGTTAGGGAGAGAAGTGAAATGATTGGAAAAATGTGTTGGAAGATTCTATTGAAGATTAATTCAAAATATACAATATAAAGAGAAAAAACTTGACAGCAGGAGAACACCAACAAGGAGATGGGACTGTGACAGAGTTGTTTTAAAGAATGCAGTTCTGGGACACAATCTTCAGATCACCTAATAAAGCAGAATAGACCTTGGTGTGTTTGTATACACACACATGTACTTACCATTATCAGAAAGAGTTATACCCTATATTCTCACTGTCTTTTCCATCATCACTGTGCAGTTTCAAGTAAAATGTTTCTTTCTCTTTAGAGTACCAAATAACCAAAAATGTTTCTTAACTGGAGGAAGAATTCAGAGAATCTTATTAAAATGTTTCAAAGGATTGACTTGCAAGGAAGAATGAATGAACTAAATGTAACACTTGATTAAATTACTGCTAAGCTGAGAATAAGAGCATTCTGGATCTATGGAGTACTAAACGCGATGCAAAGAATAATTCATGCGTATAGATGTAAGTAAGAAATCTTGAAAAGGTCAGAAGAAGCCTAGAAATAAGTAAATGTTTCTGGAAATGTAAGCTTTCTAGCTATGAGACCAATTTCCCAGAGAAAGGGCAGAACCCCTACCTTAAAAGCAAATCCAAGTAAACCCTGGTTTGGATGAACATATTTAAAACTATTTGAAGGATCAATCTACAGTTGTAAGGAAAACATGCAGTCTAATTTAATAGTCTTTGCAGTTCCAGGAAAGTCATACAGACTGCAGATATCCAGCAGAAACTTGGGAGGTGAAAATGCTTTTTCACCATGCATTCTCTTGGTTTTGGAGGACAACAGTTTTTAAACAACAGCCTATTCTTCCTGGCTTTTATCCTCCTCAGATGTAGTGATATTTTCTCATTTTTCACACATACACACACAAAAGAGAAGTGGAAGCAGAAGAATAAGGCAGTTCTTGGTGAAATTTCCATTTAAAGTGGTAAAGTCAGAGTAAATAAAATGAAGGAAATTTCTAGTCTGAGTAACTTTTTGGGTGTTGAATAATTTGTACAGCTGACGTAGTTTTCTCACTGTTCTGCAGAAAAGAAAATCCCAAAGTCATCTCAATGCACTGCAAGTTAATTTACTAATGTATCATGCTGCACGGATTTAAGAGTATCACTGTGATATTGACCGGGACATACTATGCAAGAAGTTACACAAGTAATTTATAAAAACTTCTATCCAGTGCATGTCTTAAGGAATCCATAAAGTAAATTGAAGGGAACAGTGGAATCCAAGGGAGTAGCAGGATAATAATAGGTGATAATATTTGCATATCCTGATCTATTTGTTAATGTTTGGCAAAGATGTTGCAGTAAGGAGGATGGTTTGTAAAAGGCATGGAGACAGCATGCCTGGAGATGAGAAAATTTAATTCTTTTCTCTGTTTCTCTTTGGTATTGACCAGATGGACATAGAAGTTAACATTTCATTATTCTGAACATTTCCTATTCTGAACAGGAGATAGAAACAGAGGAAGGTTTGTAAAGGTTAGAAATCATTGGTTACAGATTCTGTTCAACGTGATAGAGCAAGGAGATCTTGGCAGCGAGATGTTGGTGTTGGAGTGGTGCACCAGGGAAAGTTGTTTCGTGCAAGGGTTTCATGCCAGGTGCCTTTGCTAGAGCCAAAGAATGCTTCAGAGATTAAACCATCAAGTAATGATAGCTTGAGTGCCAGCTCTGAAGGGAGAGGAGAGGCTGATCAGGAAGAAAAACTGCTAGAGTTGGCAGAGAATAGGATGGGAGCTGGGGTATTTGTGTATCTAAACTGAACATGGGCTGACGGTGACAGGCCTGAGAGATGGGTAGGATGGCTTTAGTACTTCCTGTATGTCCCTGTGAGAGAGAGGGGTGGAGGAAAAGGAGAAGGTGTGAAAGCCCTGCTCTAGCCAAGCTTAGTTTGAGATTACGGCAAGGTTCTACTGGGTAGAAAATGTGGAATCTCAGAAAGAGGCAGGCCGTGATCAGAACTGAAATCTTCCTCCTCATCCTGGAGTTCTGAGGGAGGTCAGATTCAGTGCATCAGTTTTATTCTTTTTCTCCAAAAAAAGATGACCGGTGTCCACAGTGTTTTGCAGGGCTGTAACAACTGGAGTGATATCACTTGTTCTAGAAGCCAGTGGACTAGCACAGTAAAGGACAATGGATTGGCAATGAAATGTCAGGAACATTTCAGAAAAGAGTGACAGCTTGATGTCAGACAGTGCTTTCCTTCTTCATAGTGCCATTTAACAATAACAGAACAGCATGTAATAGACCTAATAGACCTAATGTGCTGGCCCTGTTCCATTTTGCACAGTCATAACCCGCTTTTGTTAATTTCCATCTAGCCTCAATTTATCAGCCTTAGGCCTCTCTACGTCAATTGCTGTCTAGAGCACAGAGTAATTTTTGCAGCGTAATTGTCTGATGTGACTTACCTTTTTGGTACTATTTGAAACATTCTGCTGGATCACAGTGTTTATTTCTTTTTGTAAGTGACATGGATTTCATTCTGTTTTAGTCTTCTGTGTGGAACTGTCTCTACACACAGTGCTAGACACAAACTAGTGAAATCAGCTGTTGCACCAGCCTCTGAGTGACAGACCATCATGCTGTGGTGACCTTTTTTCTAATAGTTAATCTTGTTGTACAATGATTACATTGTGATACAGAGCGTAAGAATTACTGAAGTTAATAAATGCTGCTTTGCTTTTATACAGTAGTGACTGAAAAAGCGAAGATGAGTTGTTGTGGAATAAGAATCCTGAATTGTTCAGATTCTACCATGACTCATTAAAAGAAGCGGAGACATAGAGTCTAGCTGGCATGCTGGCAGGGAAAGGGTAATTCTCACTGAACCTTGTATGCTGGGTTAGCAGAGCCCAATGACAATTTTTTTTTTTTTTTTTTTTTTTTAATTTTCCTTATGAGAATCAGGATTTCTCCATTTGGAATGTATTTGACTTTTCAGAGAAACAGCAACAAACTGTAAACTTGTAAAACACCAGCAGGGACAGGGACAGTCTCTCCTAAATATAGTCAGTTGGCAAATGACCAGCGGACTGATTCAGCAGCCTCTCTGTTACTTAACAAAGGTTTTAACAGGCAGTCAAAGTCATTTGCAGGCTTGAGTGGATTGCAGCTGAGTCAGAGGGAACACAGTGACAGGTTAACTTGTTAGGAAAGTGTCTTTCTGTGTCTGTGCATGCATACAGTCTATAGAAATTCCTTGTATGCCTAACTAGTTTTGTTACAGGTAAATCTGTTTGAATCTTTGAGTATTCACATAACCTAGAAGAGAAAATGTCCTTACACATGTGTACTGTGGGTTTAAGGATCACAGAATGGTCTGGGTTGAAAAGGACCACAATGATCATCGAGTTTCAACCCCCCTGCTATGTGCAGGGTCACCAACCACCAGACCAGGCTGCCCAGAGCCACATCCAGCCTGGCCTTCAATGCCTTCAGGGATGGAGCATCCACAGCCTCCTTGGGCAACCTGTTCCAGTGCCTCACCACCTCTGTGTGAAAAACTTCCTCCTAATATCTAATGCAAACCTCCCCCGTCTCAATTTAAAATCATTCTCCCTTGTCCTATCACTGTCCACCCTCATAAACAGCTGTTCTTCCTCCTGTTTACATGCTTCCTTCAAGTACTGGAAGGCCACGATGCCTCTGTGAAATGTTGGGAAGTCTATCTCACTGGGCTCCTGAATGGTTTTTAAGATGTTTGAAGTAGATGACCTTATCAAGTTGAAAGGCTACATAAGATAGTAAAACTGTGATTTCATTTCTGGCCTTCCTATTTTTGGATTTATTTTTCCGTTGCTTTAAATTTTTGATCTTTTAATTCACGAAGCATAAAAATAGTAATTATCCATTCAATTCAAAGAAAGAACTGTAGTGGAGAAAAGCAAGCAAACATTTTTTTATATATAATTTATGTCTTTCATCTTGATTTAATTGAAGCAATAGCTGAGATAGTAGCTGCAGCAAAGTTTTCATAAGGAAAAATATTCTAATTCAAGGTTATGTGAAACTGAGACTTTTTTTTCCTCTGAAATTATTGTTTAAATTTTCAGGGCTTAACAGACTGAATCATCTCACTGGGTAGAGTATGCAGTGAGAGGGACTTCCTCCCTGCCACCCCAAGGGAAATGTGTGCACTGAGCTCTCTGTGGTAGGGTGTAACTCCAGAGCCTTCACTTTTTTGTCAGGGACTACCAACAGAAAAATTGTGGTGTTGCTGAAACCAGCTATAGAATGTTGTATACCAGATAATGTGTGTTTTGTTTTGTTTGTTTTTTAATAAAAGTTGTTTTGTACATGAGAGGATATATATATATATACATTTTAATCTATTCGTTGTTTTTTGTTTTCTGGATATTCTGAGAGGAGGTATGTAAAGTCATATTAAAAACAGTTAACCCTGTGCCACTTTCTAGGATTTGTTCCTTCCTTTAAGAATTTAATGTACACTAGAACTTCAGTACTGACAGGTTTAGCAAGAAAAAGCAAAAGTAGTGGCATCATTTATTTTTTTTTTAAAAGAGTGACATAAGAGCAGAATGGTATTAAAGCAGTCATTCCAGATATGAGACAGAGGTGTAGCCTGGAGTTCTTGTCTTTCATCTCTAGAGACACGGACTCATATTCGGTTTTAGATCACATGAGAAAATGAGTTGTGATCTAATCTTAGTGTCTATTTGTTCACCTCTCAAAATCACTGCACAGTTCTCAACTGACAGCTTTTGTGCAGTTTATAATGCAAATAGTAGAGAGATTTTTAAGGTCAAGTCTGAAGTATTTTGGTTCCTCTGTTTTACCAAGTTTGCAGAATAGCTGTCTCAATCAGCTGCAAGCCTGTCTCAATATGAAAGTCTTGAATCTTCTTAAAATAAATAAATAAACAACAGCTTTCCCAGCTGTATCAGGACTGGGGTCATTACAGTCTTGGGGTTTAAAAGAGCATTTATTTACAGATTCTAAGTTAAACACAAACTGCAGTTTATAGAGGAAAACAAACTGATCTAAAGAAATATTCTTAGTTAAATTTAGGTAAATATGAAGACCACTTGACCGAAAATGCAGTGGTCTTAATTCTTGGAAATAGAGTGACCTAAAGTTACATGTTACAGAAATGCTTAAATCATTTATGTGTTCTATGTCTGTACTCATATGTAATAATTCAGATGTGCCTCTTTACCAGTATCTATGGTGGCAAAAACCATAAGAAAACGTTCGTGTTTTCTATTGTTTTTTGTTTTGCTTTGTTTTTCAAGCATCTTGCAGAGCTTATCTGAGATTTTATTCTTGTTCTGACGTTTTTCTATTACAGTGGAAATTAAAATTCTGCTGCAACAGTGGTCAAAATAACAAGTAATGACAATTCTGATAAGAATTCAGGAACCAATTTCTGCCTGCTAAAATGGAACACTGTATAGAAAGATGTTCCTTTTTTTATTTAATGCTTGTTTACAGCAGATGAGTTTACCTTGTTTCTTTTTTGACACAACCTTGTAACTTCTAGGGAATCCCACAGTAAATTAAAACAATTTCACTATGCTGCAGTAGGAGTTCTTTGTGGTTCTCCGCAACTGTCTAATATTGCAGTTCGCCATTTTCTTCTATGCCAATAAATGAGGTACAGATGGGTGCTTTTGAGCATCTTACAATGTTGAGGATAAATTGGCCTTTTGGCACATGGTTATGCATCATCTGCCATCTTCTCTTCAACCTTACAAAATGCTATCCATTGCTAGATAACAAGACAGCTCATCTTGCCTGTCTGTGAAGTTGTTTCTCTTTGCCTCTCGTGTTGGAAAATAAGCAGGATTCTAAATAAGATGTGAAATGATATTCTAAATCTTTCTAGCCCTGCTTAATTACATGTATCCTCCACCGTTAAGTGAGTACTTAATCACTAACCTTCTAAGCTAGTTAGATATAGGTTTTAATTCTTTGCACATCTCTGTTTTTAAGAGCTTATAGTGGTGCTGTTTGATGATGCTGTGAAAGAGGCAACCTAGTTAGTCGCCACATTAATTAATGATTAAAATCAAGCTTCTTTCCCCCTAAACAGATAACTAATGCTGATACTGAGTGAACATTATGCTAAAAGATCAACATCTTCTCTTTACTTCCATAAATTAGAAGTGCTTATACAAATGAAACTCACGGGTAATCTAGAAATAAGAAATGGTAGGTTTATGGCAGAGGGCAGAAAGAACTCAGGAGTATTTCATAGCATCATTTTTTTTGAGTGGTAGCAACAATCCTGTAGTGTAGTAGCAGAAGTTACAGGTGGAGTTCCCAGCAGGGCAGCTTCTGCCCAATTTGAAAAATTAAAAGGTGATTAAAATACACAGCATTCAAAGCAGTGTAAGGTGAAAATATCTCTCAGAGGCACATTAAAATATCCAATCCTGATTTCTGCACTGTAAAAGCAGGCTTGGATTTTAATGTTTACAAAATGACTGCACAGATCCTTGTTAGCAAAAGAAAAGAAGCCGAGGCAGAGGAAGCTGGAAGGAAGATGTAGAGGCTGAACACAGCCGCACAACCCTGTACCAGTCCTTACCAGTTTTCCTTTAGTTTGTATTGTATTGTTTTTGGGTCTGAACTTGGAGCTGGATGAACACTCCTCCCGCTGTAAATGAAGATTAGGTGCATGACCACGTGAAGAACCTGAACATAGTAAGTCTGTGGGTTCCAATGAGATGTATCTGAGAGTCTGAAGACAATTGGTTGATACAGTTGCCAAGCCATTCTCAAAGATATTTGAAAAATTGTGACATTCAGTTGAAGTCTCTGAGGACTGAAAAAAAGACGATGTTTCTCCCATTATTCAGAAGATTAAAAGGATGACCCAAAGAACCTACCTACCAGACAGCTTCACCTCTGTGCAAGGAAAAATTGTGGATCAGATCCTGGAGGCTATGCTAAGGCATTTGAAAGAGAGGGAGGTGATATGGAATAACCAGCATGGCTTAACAAAGGTCAAGTCATGCCTGACCAACCTAATGGCCTTCTATGATGGCACATCTGCATCAGTGAACAAGGAAAGAGCCAGTGATGCCATCTGGACTTCAGTAAGGCCTTTGACATGCTCCTCCAAATCCAAATTGGGAAGATATGGTTTTGATGGGTGGAGTATTCAATGGAAAAGAAACTGCTGGTGTAATTGTACCCAAAGAGTGGTTGTCAGTGGCTCAGTGTCCAGATGGGGATTGGAGATGAGTGGTGTCCCTCATGTCAGTACTGGTACTGACACACTTTAACATCTTCATTGATGACTGAGTGCACTCAGCAAATTTGCAGATGACACCAAGCTGTGTGATATGGTTGACATTCCTAAGGGACAGATGCCATTTAGAGACACCTAGATATGCTTGAGAAGTGGGCCCAGGAGAACATCATGAGGTTCAGCAAACACAAGTGCAAGATCCTGCACCTTTGTCAAGGCCATCCCCACCATCACTCACTGCAAGCTGGGAGACAAAAGCATTGAGCACAAGCCTGCCAAAAAGGATTTGGGGGTACTGATGGATGGAAAGCTGGACATGAGCCAGAAATCCTGGGCTGCATCAAAAGAAGTGTGGCCAGCAGGTCAAGGGACCCTCTACTCTGCGCTGGTGAGATCTTATCTGGAATACTGCATCCAGATGCTGAAGACCTGCATCTTCAGTACAGGAGAGACATAGATCTGTTGGAGTGCATCCAGAGCAGGGCCACAGAAATGATCTGGGGGATGAAGACAGGCTGAGAGGGCTGGGACTATTTAAAGTGGAGAAGAGAAGGCTCCAGGGGGAACACCTGATAGTGGTCTTTCAGTGTCTAAAAGGAGGCTGTAAGAAAGAAGGGGTCAGACTCTTTAGAAGGTCTGCTGTGGTAGGACAAGGGGAAAATGGTTTCAAATTAAAACAAGGGGTATAGAGCTAGACTGAATATAAGGAAGAAGTTTTTCATCATAAGTGTTTAAGAAGCAGTGGAACAGGTGATAGATGCCTCGTCCCTGCACATACTCAAGATCAACTGGATGTGGCTCTGAGCAACATAGTCTGGCTTTAGGTTTCCCTATTCATTGCAGGGGAGTTGGACTAGATGATCTCTGGACTAGATGAGGTCCCTTCCACCTCAAATGATTCTATGATTTTTAAAATAGACTTTTATCTAGTTTTGCTCACTTGCTGTCACTTGCATGCACAGGGAAGCACAAGCACTTATAGAGAAAGTAGGTTAATGGACAAGGGAGCCCCTGGGCAGTGTTCTGTGTCTTAACTGCTTAAATCCAGTGGCAGTGCACTGCTGAGGATTAGTAAAATCCCACTGAACCAGCAGAGAAATGGTGTCTGTGTGTCCATGATCCTGCATGTTTGTACATTTGTTTGGAGTTGCATGACTGCGTGTGCACAAGTATAACTGATGTCAAGCTTGTAAGTGTAGCATGTTCTAATTTCCATTTTTAGGAAGCCTTCTTCTAGCAAGTGTTGAGGTGTGCAGGAAAATTTTGGAGGACTGAATAAAGCTGGTTTGGATGTCATCTTTCATAAATATGAGAAATATTGTGCTCCTAGAGAAGTTTACATCTCTAAAGAAAGGGGGAACTCGACCTTCTTTGTGCCCTGTTGTCTGCCGTAGCTTTCACATTTCTGACAAAACTTAAGACATAAGGTACTTTTAATGGTCTATTTTCACTTCAATTTGAAGGAAATATGGAGAGATTCTAGCTCTTTCTTTGAAACTAAGAGAAATATGGAAACATAAATAATAATGTATTTTTGCAAGCTTTAAAAAAAATCTGGGATTGGTCTGTTTTTTAATGCAGTCATAATTTGATGTGTTCTTATGTACATTCCAAGGCTGAATATTAATAACAATGTCATTCACAGATATATGCAGAGAATCACAATTCTTGAGAATGCACTTAAAATCAACTGGCTGTCATTTTTAACAGGAAGCAGAGGCTAAGCTTCCTCCCCCTGAGATGCTGGCAGAATCCACAGCTCCAGTAAACAGAACAGGTGACTGGATGCCACTGACACTGTACACAGCTGTAGCTGAAAGACCATTTATCTTCCAGTTAAAAAGATTTAGCCCTTACAGTAAGCTATTCATCTATGTCAATCTAGAGAAGCTAAGGAACGGCATGCCTTCTAATTCAAGTATTTTGAGGACTCCTTAACACATTTCAAAATGTTTAGATAGTAACCCATTATTTTGATAATGTGAGAGTGAGTTAATCTTTCTAGATTGATAGATGCTGTGTACATTGGGAGCTAAAAGCTGCTGCTTATTTAGCAGAACAACTAAAGGTGTGTTAGAGTAGTTAGCAAGCAGTGGAAGGGAATTATCTTGCATTTTATGCATCTTTGCAGAATAGTGGAGAGCTTAGAAGCCCTATTCTGTACCCACCCACTAGCACCATACTGAACAAGATTCTGATCTGACACTTCTAAGTTGGAACATGTTGGTAAGAATCATGAAACTTTATTTGGGATAATTGATCAAAGCCAAGGAGTGAAAACCAATAAAAATAAAAGTGAGAGGAGTATGACAATGTGGAAGTTATCATCTATTGAATGCAGTAATATTTGCTTCCTGGTCCAATCAATAATCAAACTAAACTGTGAAAGACTGCCTTGAAACTCTCTATAGTTTTTAGATACTACTGTTAGAGAAGGATTAATTTCAAGAGCCCATCTCTGTGTAATTTGCCATCATTTCTGAGGGCATTTAATTAACATGCATAAAGCTTAAAATAGCTCAAACCCACCGAGATTTCATAAGTAGGTCTCTTTCCTGGCATGCCTTTACAATGTAGTATAGATAGTTGTACTGGAAGGCCAGAGAGAAATATAACTCAAATGAGACAAATGTGAATTGGAAATAGGTGTCATAGAGATAGGGTTTTCTCCTCCCTCTCCTCTTCATTGGTGGTAACTTCTGCTGCTGCACAGCCTGCGAGAAGAAAGGCTTTCTATTCATTGTGAAGAAGGCCATACTGAGCCACAAGATTATTTCTAATTTTGGTGGGTTACTCTGTCACCCAACCCCTTATACTAAAGCTTTCTTGTCTCTGTGCCTTAGAACACATTGTCTCCACAAGTGCATCTTTTGAAGTGTCCCTGGGGAACAGATTATCAGCAAGTCTGATTTTTATCTAACCTTTAATTATAGAGATTAGTATCAAATCCTTGAATTGCTGTTGCTATCAGTGAGAAGAAAGACATGGAAGAGCTGTGTGATGTATTCTTATTACTAGTTGCAGTCAGTAATGTTAATGTGCACAGTAAGTGAAGTGTGACAGTATTCTATCCTAGTCCTCAGTCCTGTATAGAAGCTGTAGCTGGAAACTAGAAGGATGGGAATTGAAATGTGAGAAATTAGTTCTAGTTCTACATAGTTCTGATAATGAAGAGAATCAGAGCAAATATACATAGGACTGACTGTAGATCTTACGTTCTCTTAGGCAAGATGGAAAATAGGACCCCTTGCTGTTTATACACAGCTTCAGTGCAGGATGTTAGTTCTGGAATTACATCTCATTTAAAAGCCTGATAAACTTCTATAGCAACAGCTCTCACATATTCCTGAATATGAAATAGCATCTGGAGGATATATCATGTCTCACTGGATATAGCCAGTGTATGTACCTGAGTGAGTATGTGCGCTCACCTACTCCTACATGTGAAGTGTCAGAAGCACATACTTCTAGGCATCTTGCATCTGTCATTCGATGAATTTAGTCTTCCACGGAGTGTACCATAGCATCATCACATAACAAATACGTCAGATTTCTTCACAGTAATCTCTAAATCCCTAAAACTATAAAATATGGAAGTATTTTAAAAATAATGGAGATATTTGGGAATTGAAAGTTAAGTCAATTTAAAGTTAAATCAATCCAGATTTTCAAAATCTGGATGTGAGAGCTTGGCTGAAAAATCATTCATACAGTAGAATTCAAATACAGAACAGAGGTTTT
>NW_024884833.1:9787481-9788006 GCF_019232065.1 Centrocercus urophasianus | reverse complement strand
TTTTTTTTTTTTTTTTACCGAGAACAATAATAAGAAATTAAGTAAAGTTGTTTGCCATATTTCCACTAGCACAGTTTAGTGCTCTGTGGCACAACCAAGAATAGTTTGAAGGAAATAGAACAAGCATAGCAGTTTTCTGGAAAAGTTTTACTAAGATTTATGCTGTTTCTGCAATTTTGATTTTACTGGAGGTTCAGTTTGAGCTGTATTAGGATTAGATCTATGCTGTTTGGGGTCAGTTATACTTATGTTATGCTAAAAAAAGGTACTTTCCTATCTGGGTATGACAGTATTCTTGAAAAATCGTTATCATAATGCTGTGCTTACTTTGCACAGGATTTCTGAAATGTCTTATCGTTTTACTTATTCAGTTTTTTCAATCTTTATCTTTCAGAGCGTTTGTATTGAGTCTCTGCTAGTTGAATTTTTGGATACTGACTGTTATGTTATTGGTATCACTCAGCCAGGATGATTGAAAGAAGTGCTAAGACAATGAATATAACTGTCTTATGTCCCCTGCTGCTT
>NW_024884833.1:9733273-9787381 GCF_019232065.1 Centrocercus urophasianus | reverse complement strand
TATCTATTAGGAGATTCAGTCACTTCAGTATTTACTACTACATTTTTCTGAATTTTTTTTATGCTGAAGTATACCTGATATGAAGATAATTCCATTTACGTGGAGCAGCTTGGTGTGCATTTCATTTAATTAGTACAAAATTTCCCATTATCAGAGGAAGTTTTTCACTCAGAGAGTGGTGACGCACTGGAACAGGTTGCCCAAGGAGGTTATGGATGCCCCATCCCTGGAGGCATTCAAGCTAGGCTGGATGTGGCTCTGGGCAGCCTGGTCTGCTGGTTGGTGACCCGCGCACATAACAGAGAAGTTGAAATTAGATGACCTTTGAAGTTGTTTTCAACCCACGCCATTCTATGATTCTGTGATTCTCCTATGTTAAGCACAGCTATTGCTTTGTATGCATGACATGAGATGATTTCACAGACTGCATGTCACTGGAGCAAAGAATGTAGTTTGTCTTGGCAGAGTTAACTTTTGCATGCTGAATGGCCCAAATGCTTCACAATATACAACTTATAACAGGTATTTCATGTCATGCATATGTTAAAGCTTGTATGTTGTTATGTATATACCTTGCATGCTATTTTTAAAGAAATATATATGATTTTACCTTGTATTTTGATGTTATAACAGTAAGATACAAAAATTATTAGCATCTTGATCAAATTAATATCAATCATTGCACTATATTTGTAAGGTTGGCTTTAAAATCGCAGAAATGTAGTATTCATATGGCTTCAGCTCATGGATGTGAACCTCCTCTGATCAAGTCAGGAGACCTCTTTCTCAAAATTTTTCTCATACATTGCTCTGCCTGGAATGTATGACTCAAATCATAAAGCCACATGCAGTTTGGTCTTTATGTCTTTAAAGGGTTAACTGATCTGCTTAAGCGATCAATACAGTGAAATATCTCAAATATTTTTAAATTTCTTCAATGCTTAAATGTTCATTCAAGAGCTGATGTGCTTGTTTTATTCAGAAATGACAACTATATGTTGGTATTTATGCATATGAATTCTGCCTGAAGTTAGATGTACAATGTTCAAATAGAACTGCAGAGATACATGTTGCCATTTTAGCTTATTCTTTCCTCCTTGACTGATCCTCAGAAAAAATACTGTACTTTGCTGCTAAAATAGGAAAGAATTATGACCTATTTCTTTTTAATAGACTTTTCTAATTGTATTAACAGTGAACAGATATCCTTTCAACAGCATAATACACCCATCATGTGCTTCCTGTATAAGGGAAAAAAAGCCACACGTAGTTATTCCTCCTATTTCTTCTGTTAAAAATACTTATTTAACATAAAATGCTGTGTAATGGTATTCCAATCTGTGGAGACTTAGGCAATTAGCTAAGCAGAACTCACGAGCTAAAGAAATAGCAGACTGGGAACAGAGAGTGATGACCTTACAATGTACTATCATGAAATCATCATCAGTTTCTAATTTAAAGTGTTCCTATTCTGACAAGCGCTTAACTGGATACTAGTCAATATCTGTAAGGGTTATATATATATAAATATGTATTTGTTTATTTATAATATATATATATATTTATAAAATATATATTTATAGATATATATTCATAAAAAATAGCTTGAACCTCTAGGCTAGCCACACAGGAATTACTGATATGTACCAAATGTCCATTGGATGGAGTATGGTGTGTTGCTGATCACTGAGGTAAGCCACTGAGTCTGGCTGTTGTCTTCTGTATCAGATATTTTGGCTTCCATAGGTACTTTTTGTATACCGAGGGCTATTTTTGTTTGTTTGTTTACTTTCAAATGTGTTTATTTATTTATGTACATTTAAGGATTTCTTTCTTTGTAAGAAGTGACCTAGGAGAGTTGTTACGATCTCTAATTTTTACCTTCAGAATTGCTTAGAAAGTTTATAGCTCTGTAATTTGGTGGAAGGAAGGAGGAGGCAGACTGTTCTTTGATAGCTTACATTTCTCTCCTCACCTTTGGACCTTTTGTTCTTAACAACAGCAAAAAGAGAAATCAATGGATGCAGCTTTTTCTAACTGAAAGCCAAGAGCTCAAGGGTTCAGAAAAATCAAACTCCCTGCGTGGGGAAGGCTGCAGTTATTTGTGTTCCCCATAAATTAAAACTAAATCATACTTTGTTAAATGAAAAAATAGAGAATACTGTTCATTACACAGAAACTGTCAATTAAAGGTTAAAGTTGAAATATTAATGTAATTTATTCTGTTTGCTGTAGTCACTGTCTTACCAAAATAATGGTTGTGTTTTGAATTAGCTAGGGCTGCAGTTTCAGAGGGATGGCAGATTTTTTGTAATGCTTTTAACAGAGAGGATTCCTGTGTGTATTCAGCAAAACTATCACTGAAGAGGTAGTAGGAGGTAGGATGTCTTGTTTAAGTCATTAATATATCTTCATATATGAATTTTTCCACTTATTTCTATTACTTCTTCTTCTTAATAAAATTTTGAAGTAACTTGTTGTGAAAACATTGATTGGGATGGATGAAACTGAAATAAACTATAAACAAAATAAATCTCTCATAGGGTGGGTTCCTTATCTCTTATTATTTTTATTCTTACCCAAACTTTTAAACAGAAATTAACAGTATGATATGTCTTTAAATAAATTGTTGTATTCCTTTGTAATATAGACAATGCTTCAATTTACTTTTAAAGTACAATTTAAATGATTTTGTTTATAATTTTTCATAGTTTTAAAGCAATAGTTCATGTGCTTACTGTGAAGTTAGTGTTTAGTACTGAGTGCTCTCTGTTTCTATAAAGAGAGCATTTCTATTCTTCTCTATGCTACATACCACTTATGAGATAAAACTGAACTTCTGTGCCATACAAAGTCTGTCTTGAGTCAACAGAATATTTATAAGTACTGAAGCTTGCACTTCTGTTTGGATAGTGCATGGAGTCAGTAGCTACAGTGACAATCTGGCTATTACTCTATGAGAGAAAGGTTGTTTATTATATAGCAGCTCTCCACAGACCTTGGCTGTGCTGGATGATGATCAGTAAAATTAATATAATTTGTTCCTTTGGTTTTGCACCAATTTTCAGTCTGCTAAAGCACACATGTGCTCTAACAGGACAAAATGACGCGAAAAGGAGCTACAGTTTAGAGCTGAATCATCATCACCATAAATATTGCAAAGTGTCACCGGTACTGTGCAAAAGTAGTAATGATTCTCACTTAAGATATGTAATCTCTATATTTTTATTTTTATTTTTGAATCTTTTCAGTGGGAACTGTGATGCTCTGAGAGACTTTGGAACTATGGTACTGCTGGACTCTGTAGTACAAGAGAGGACAGAAAACACTAAGTTGATCTTATTCCACCCTGTAGATCTTTCCAAGCTTGTCCCAAGCCTGAATGGTAAATCATAATTTCACCTCTCCACTTTTTATTTCTTCCAGAGGAAAGTTTTCAAAGCAATTGATAGTTATTTCTTCCATTTCTACTGGTTTGTTTTTTTGTTTTGTTTTGTTGTTGTTGTTTTTTTCCCTCTATTCGTAATTGCACATCTAATCATTCACATATAGAATGATTAGAGACAGTAGTTCACTTAATATGCTACCTCTTGGTAGAAAAATTTTTGAGAGATAATACGCACTTAACTCTTCTTTTTTCCTGAAACGCAGTAGTATATTAAATCTCTCTGAGATCCAAGCACTTCACTTCAGTTTTCTTTTTCTCATTGAATGTTAGTGTTACATATTTTCAAATAAAATTGAGGTAAATTTTTTTTTTACAGGAGTGTATTTTGTATCTTCTGTCTCATTAGCACTAAAACTAACATCAGCAGAGCAAAAATGAAGATTTTAGATTGCTACTGTTTATTGCCTTTCAGCACACTTTAATTAAAGTGGCGTTTGTTTGCCTATAATATCACCATTCCCTAATCAATGTACTGAGCAAGCACCATGGTGACAAGATAAGTTGCTTTGTTTTGTTCCATATGTCTGTGTTCCAATTTTTCCATAGTTTTAATTGGTTCCCTGCAGAATAACATTTACAAGCATATGGTATGGAAAATGCTGACTGCATTTGTTATCATATATTTTAGTGCATTGGTGGCACTAGATCACTAAGCCTTTAAATGTGATTATGAGGTTATTTAGTGCATTCAATATTGTGCTTACAACACAGCAAAAATCTGCAGTGAGCTAAATGATATCAAAGAAATATGTTTGAATTTCTTCTCAGTGCTTCAAGGATTGATGGGGAAATCTGATTCAGACTAAGAGCAATTTGAAAAGGTTTGTGGGGGGTGCTTGTCATCACAAGAGGAATGTGCATAGGAATGTGGAATGCATAGAAGACAAAATACAGGATATGTCAAATGTTATTGACTTCTGAAGTAGTGCATTTGCCAGTGAAATGACAAAACAAAGTGCAGAATCTACCTTTGAATCTCATGTCAGCATGAGTGAAGGTCTGAGACCAACCATATTAATGTGGGTGTTGGTTTGTGACTGAATCTGTTTTCTTGTTGAGAAAAAATCTGCCAGTTTGGTTTCAGCCCGCTCTAAGAAGTGCTCAGTGGGTCATAGTACATATTAATTATATGTCTGGATTTTGTGAGTGGATTGGCAAGTCAGACACAGCCCAAACAGTCGGAGAAAGAGGAAAACCCACATCACAAAGACCAGGAAGATTTAAAATGTATGGATGAATCCGCTGCATATGGTTACAAAAGGTTCCATATTCCTTCTGCTCCAAGTCTGAACCCAGCACAACTTATCTCTATCTAGAATTCTAAATACATTCTAAATTTTTCCTGTTTTTGTCTCATTTATGTGCAGTGGATGAACCTATATTCTAAGATTATTAGTGACTAGTCATATGCTGAAAAGTATATTACAGAAGTAATACAGCAATGTGATTATATGTTTTGTGTTGCTCATATAGAGTACATCTGTGGATCTGAACATGAGTGCTATGGTGAGGATTGTATGAGGATCTGTATTGTATAGCTATAACCATTTGTATGAATAAAAAAGGCAGTGTCTTATAAGAACATGGCACATGCTTCTCTTACAGAAACATCTCAATGTAAAGAATAGATTATTTTGTAAAAGCAAATGATAGTTTTATTATTCTTAGTGCACTTCACTAGTAAGTACAATGTTACAAAATAATTTTAATCTGTGCTCAATTTCTGCAACAGAACAACCTCAGAAAACATGCTTAAACTCAAGCTTGTTATAAGAATAGAATCACTTCATGGAAAAAGAGACTCACACTGATAAAAGGGGGTTTTTGGAAAAATTATTTTGGGAATAGTGTTTGCAGCATGAAGGACAGTACAGAGATACCATTAAGTGATTTTTCAGTGCGGAAAAAGATTTAGCAACTAAAATGCTATGAACGTAGAAATGACAACAACAACAAAAATGCTTCCACCAAGACAGGAACCAAGAACAGTAACAACAAAAACAATTAAAAACCTTATTTCTGAGGCAGTCTTATTTGAGAGCAGAGAAAAAATCAAGGCATTTTAAAATTATGATACTTTGTAAATCTGAACAGAAAAGGCAAAGCTGAATGTGACTTTGGCCTCCTGATCATCTTTTCCAGCTATAACTTTCCCTTTCAATTGAAGATAGGGCAGAGAGATAGTGACTATGATTTTGTTGTTTATATGTCTTAAATCACTTAAAATGTAGCTTATGAGCTCAAGAGAAGACAAAAATGTGCACAGCAGACCTAAAGCAAAAAGAAAACGTGAAAATGTAACTGTATTACTTTTGTGTTAAGTGTAATATGGTCTCAAATATCCACAGTGCATTAATGAATTCTTAGAAGAAACACTGAGTTCATAAGCTATTAAAAATAAAAAAAAGTACAGATCAGAGTAAAAACTATGTATTATATATAAACAAACAATTCAGTCTCATTATATGATCACGTATGCAACAAGGCTGTTGGCTCACTTCAGGATGTGATCTCTCTTCAATTTGCTACCTATCATCTCAAGCTTATTCTAACCAAGAAACATGAAGCTCAGCTCTAAAGGTTCAGTAATTTTTTTCAGTTGGAAGATTGCTTCCTACAACTGAGAACAATTTAAGATTCTTGGACACCCTGAGATCAAATGTTAAGTCCGTGACAGAGGCAGATAAATGAACTATGTTACCTGAGTTTGAATCCACTTGACTTCTCTGAAAAAAAAGATAAAAACCATCACTACTTTTTTTTATTATTTATTTATTTATTTATTTATTTATTTATTTCTCTCTCAGTCTTTCTTTGTTTTCTACAGTTTATTCAAATTCTGCAATGTATGCTGTAGGGAATTATTAATATCAATCGCCTCTTGGCATTAACACGACCTGCTCTTCCACCTTCTACTTTTACCTCATTTGTTTTTGGTATCTCAGGGAACACTTCTACTTGGTAAGGGCAATCTGTAAGTAGATGAGTGCTTTCAACTGCTATGAGTGGACATATAATCTATTCTCACCTCTGCATGTTCAGTTGGAAAGGAGAGGGAAAAAGAGCCATGTAACTTGACCTGAAAATTCAAAGGTGTGCTGTTACTGACTTTAGAAACCAAAGACAACCTGGAATATGAATAGCACTTGTTCTTTGCAAGTCTGAATTGCTGTATGATGTACTGCTAATGTGCAGGTGTTAGTTGAGAACACCTTCATGTGGAGAACACAACTCCTTTGTTGTTCAAATTAGCGTGGCATAAAACAAAAAGAACAACTTTGATTTTCTACTTTAATAATCTCTTTGATAGGGAATGTTATTGACTGGCTGTTGAAGTACTGCTGATTCAGGTTTAAATAACCTTCTGCTTTTCCTTTTTCAGCCATACTGGAGTATATCCTGTTTTGACTGGCAGAAAAGGCAATATGATCTTCTTATTGAGACTAAGGTCATTTGAATAAGTTTCTCCCCTCCTCAACTTATCTTATTATAAAAACATAGTTTTCTTTAATTCCCTAAGGTAAAGTTTATTAAAAATGTCTAGGGTAAAGGGAGTTTTTTCTTGAAGTAAAACTGGGGTCAAAACACACGGTGTAAAAGTTAGGTTTCCAAAATGTGGGCAAACATGGGTGGGCAAGTGTATCCCAAAAATAATCCATTTTGAAAGTCAGATATAATTGAGTACTACTGACATCTGTGATGCACTGCAAGTGTTGTCTCCAAAGCTGTCCCTCAATGTAAAAATTTGAAGAAGCAAGGGAGTGTGGACATGTAAAACTTTAGTATGATGCAGAATCAGAGTCAAAACAATTGATGGAACAAATGTAACCTCTAAAGGAGACGATAATTTTGGTATTTTTAGTTATGTGATGCTTCTTTTGATGTTTAAATTGCATCTGTGCATTGTATGTTTTCTCCAATTCTTCTTTTTCTTTTTTTTTTTTCTTTTTTTTTTCCAAAATGGCACTAGGTATCATTATTCATATTTATTTTCACAGTGATAGCAAATTTTCACAGAATTAGGAGAAGCTGTTCCCTTTATGGTACAGAGCCCTTGCAAGGAGATTTTGACAAATTCAGAGGGCTGTATAATCACCTACCATATGAAATTTAACAATAGCAAACGCTTAATTCTGTACCTGGGATGGTGCAGCTTTGGATATATGTACTGAGTGGGGAAAAAGAGGCTGGAGAGCAGCCCTGTGGAACGGCAATCTGGGAGCTGCGGTGACAGCAAGAGGAACATGAGCCGGCAGTGTGCCCTGGCAGCCCAAAGGGCAACCGCACCTGGGGTGCAGCAGTCCCTGCACTGCCAGCGGGCGAGGGGAGGGGCTGTCTGCTCTGCTCTGCGCTGTGCAGCCTCACCTACAGCACTGGGTGCAGCACCGGGCTTCACGATGTAAGAGGAACATGAAACCATTACAGAGCATTGAAGGAGTGCTGCAAAGATAATGCAGGGTCTGGAGAAAAGGTGCGTGAGGATCAGCCGAGGTCCCTGGGTGCGTTCAGCCCAAAGCAGGGCAGGCTGAGGGCAGGCCTGATGGCGGCTGCAGCTCCTCACAGGGAGCGGAGGGGCAGCGCTGAGCTCCGCTCTGTGTGACAGCGGCAGGGCCGAGGGAATGGCATGGAGCTGTGTGAGGGGAGGGCAGCTGGGGGTTGGGATGGGTTCTTTGCTTCAAGGCGGTGGGCATGGAACGGGCTGCCCATGGGAACCACGACCTGACAGTTCAGGAAGCATTTGGACAATGCTGTCAAACACAGAGTTTGATTTTTCATTGTTCCTGTGTGGAGCCAGTGGTTGGACTCAGTGATGGTGGTGGATCCCTTCCACCTTGTGATGTTGTGTGATTCTATGATGTGAATGAATGTATGTGGCAAATAAATTAGCAGATATTTCAAAACAGAGCAGACTTCCATGCGGACGTACTCTGTAAAATCAATTCAAAATGAGAAAATGTTAGACATTTTTCATTGGTAGGAATTATTTCTTTTACAGTCCGAAGTTTGTTTATCTGCAGAATGCCAAATCAGAGCTTGTTGGTAATGCAGCAGTATTGAATCTGAATTCTCAGCAGCAATACGCCTGTTCCACTTCTTGATTAAAAATGACTGGAAAAGAAAGTTCCTGGAAGGATCTAGGATGAGAATTTCCTTTCTCAGCAAGTAGTTAGCCTACCCTCATGTCCATTATAAATTTTCAAGGATTTAGCATGCTGCAGTGGAAGAGTTTAATTCTAGGAAACAGCGTTTTTTTATTCTTTATTTTTAAATAAAAGTCTTTCTACAAAGCTCTCAACTCTTAAATACAGCTTTTAAAGTATTAACTTTAAAGTCCAGTAATGCTTGGTTATGTTCAAGTTACGCGTTTGGTGCAGTCACCATAAGAGAAACAAATGCAGGTAAAACCTGGTGAAATATATATATATCAACTAGGCTCCAGGTAAATTGCAGATGCACGACAGCTAAGGTCTGAGACCATTTGCTTGTCTCTGTCATAGGTTAATAATTGTTTTTCATCATCTTTTACAGATCTTATTCCATATGAATATTTAGTACAAAATTCAGAAAAAACAGCGATATTTTATGCCTGTCCATTCTTTCCTGAGAGTTACTTTGAATTTTTAAGGCACTTCCACTTATTTCTGTAAGTCAGCATCTGCCCCACAAAAGCAGAAAGTCTGGATCTAGACAATTGCCCTTTTATTATATCATATTATATTCTGCCAATGGCATTGATGTTTCTTGTAAAAGCTATTTTGTTTAATACAGATCAAGCAAATAAAGATCAAAATATGGCACACTTGAAATTTTCTCTTTTAAAATATATTCCCGTGGGAAGAATCAGTTATATAACTACCTTTTTATAACCATTACAGTAAGGGACAATATATGTTGTATACTGTATATGATAAATGTAATGTTCTGTCCTCAAAATAAGAAAAAACAGAATACTTACTGGGATGACTTTTTTCAGGTCAGTATAAAGCTTTCTAGTGAAGAGATTTATGAAATATTAAAGTAAGTCAAACTTGGCATAAAATATTAAATTAATTTTGCCTAGGCTACAAACCACTTGTTTGACAACAGAGAAGGATAATAACTTAAAAACCCTCAGACTGATGGAGATAAAACAGTGGCTGATATTATGAGGCAAATGTAGTATATACTCTGAAATGACTAGAAAAATTTAGATCTGGGTAGGAGGCTCAATCTCAAAGTTACAGAATAGTACAAAAATCTTCTTGTCTGAATAAAAGTCTCCAAATCTCAGTTAAGTATTGCTACAGATTACCAGGCTTTTTCTCATGTGTCTGCATGAAAACTGAGCACATTTGCTTAACAGTGATTTTAATGCTTCAGCTACAAGCTTGGAGCAGCTTTCAGAGTTGTGTCTGGCACTGTATTAGCATGTGACTGTGCAGCTTCTTCTTTATTAATATGCTTCTGTTGAGCTTCTTTCTTGAAAGAAATACTATCCTTGACAAGTAATGCACCATCAGCCTGTGCAGCAAAATGCTCTGATCTCATTGCAGGTGAAGGATAGAAGATCCGGTGAGACTTGAAGCAAAAAGCAAATAGTTGTCAGAAAGCAAAACTGTGTGTTTCTGGGTACCTGTGTGTGTATGAACAGGAGGGGAAATAAGCATTATTTTTTTTTACTTGACCAAGCAGAGGTTCCTGCTTTATACCAGAAAAAATGTTCAGGATTTCTTATCATTCAAGATCATTTCACCTTCTATTTTAACAGAAGAAAAAAGGAAAAGAATGTTTTCTTTTACTGAGTTAGTATAATTTGATGAATCACTGTATCAATATATCCTAGCCAAAGCTTTTGCAAACCAGTATATGCAGTACTTTTGAATGAGTCAGCTGTTTGATGCAGCTAAGGCCCAACAAAATATATTTTTCACCACAGAAGTATCTAAATGCTTATAAATCAGATTTTGTGAGCATTGATTGAGTATTGATCTGTACAGGTCTGATCAGGACTGAGTTATCCTGACTGATGGCCTCTGAGAATGGCATGTTATTTCCTTAATTCATTTTATCTCAGACATTGAGTGTTTATGCACTTTACAGTTTACAACTAATCAAGCTGAACAAAAACCCGTCAACAGTAAGAGAGATTGATGGTGTCCTCTATTGCTTAATCTATGAGTTCTGGTTTCATCATCACCAACCTTTAAAATGTTTGCCTTCTTAGACTGAGAAGTCACAGATCCTCTGAAAGTTAGCTGTGGTTCCTGCAGGAGTTAATAACTTCTTACAGTCCTGCTGCAGCTCAACATCACAGAGTTCGTGAATGTCAAACTTCTGCTGCCTCACTCTGGGCTTCTCTGCTGAGACCTTTGCTTGGCAGGATAGATCAGAAGTTTTGCAGTCAAGGATGAGGGGGGAAGCCTCACATCCATGTGCCTGTGTTAGTAGTTACTTGATGAGCAATAGAATATGCAAACGAGTTTGGTCTGACAGAAGAAAAAGCAGTCTTTGAAGCTCGTAGAGTGCTTTACCGTTACTTTTACGGAGAATATATTTTCTGGAAGGTTATTAATTATATGTTGTGGTAGGATATTAAAAAGTGATTCAGGGAGTTGCATGTGGAGAGAGGAAATGATGGTGAAGTTAAATATCTTGGACTTGTGAGAGGAGGAGGAGAATAAAATTATGCTTAGGGAAGAGAAGAGATCAGAAAAGGCAATATGTCTCAGGGAAGAATTGTTTTATGTAGTATTCTGTTTATATTATTTTAGGTAATTTCATATTTAAGCCCTGGGAGATGGAAAAAAATATTGAGTTACGCTGACCTTATTTTAATCAATATGAAAGCAGTTTTCTAGCAATGTCTTCAATTATTTCTTACAGCCTGAGTTCTATCAGTACCTTCCTTTATGCTAGTTTTAATGTCTTTAGAAATTGTAGTAAGCAGTGTTATGGCAAGACCTGGTTGTTCTGAAAGACCAGCTCCTAATTTGTTTCACTCATGGATGATGGTGCCTTTTTGCCAGTAATGACAAGCTGAGGATGGTCTTGCTGTGAATACTAACGTTTACAACTTCTAAGATGCTGAAATCAGATTAAGGTTTTAAAAAGTTGTTTCCATTGACGTATGTGCAGAAGAGATGGAAAGCACCCAATTGTGCTGACTTACTTACAGTTTGGCAGAGTTGGTCTTTTACCTAATGCACAGATCTGAAGCTATCACTCCAACACATGCTAAAACAGTATTAATTCTGCTCAAGCATAGCACCAGTCATCACTTGGCTTTTGATAAAGTATCTGTGCTATTGGTACAAAAGTGTTTCTTATGTTAAAATAGAATGGTGAAAATTCTGTCTAGCTGTTTGAGTAATCTCACTGAATATGAAAATATCACCTGTGATTCTGGCATTGGATGAATACCGATTTCAAGCAGTAAAGACATTTGGAGTTGTCCATGTGAGTAGATTGTACGAGTGTGATTTTTATCTATCACTGAATTATTTTAGTGGCAGTCACTGGAGAATGAGAAGGTAAGTAATTCTGTATTAATGTGCTGACAGGGATTAGGGAAGACATGCACCTGTCTGTATGCTTCCCCATGGATGTCCTTCGCCCTTGCATGTGTTGTGTTTTGCTCTGAGACTTCTCTTGCCTATTACCCAGTGGAATAACAGGACAGTAAACCAACCATATCCAAAGAAAACCATCATCTTTGCAATAGTAGCATTGCTTTAAAGCATGAAAAAGAGAAAGTATCTAGAAATAAAATTCTGTTAAGTAAATATAGATATATAAATGTATGTAAATATTATCAGTAATGTGGGATAGTTTAAGAAATAGAGAAAGGATTTTTCTTCTCTATTTAGTTTAAAACAACTTACAAACTTAGTTTTGTATTTTACTGTTAACAGAATAACTGTTCTATTCTATTAGAAAAATCTCATTGTGAAAGAAGCCCAGAGAAACAGAAACTAAAAAAAACTTTGCCCAGTGCCACAAATGAGAGATTAGAGTGTGAAGTATGGTAGCTTTGTGCAAATGAACAGCTTCTTACTCAGGGAGAGGTACTGTCATTAAAAAAACTGACTGTCACGCATGAAGTAAAAATGTATCCTCTCTGGAGCGGCCTGGGAAAGGCTGTGTGCAACAGGACAGCTTCAGAAAGTTGTTTTCTGTTCCCTTTTCTTTGAGAAAACGTTGGAAGTAGCCTCTCAGTTGCCTCTACTGCATAGCTGAGTGCTGTAGGCAGAAATTCTCTAGAAGAAGCCAGCTGTGATTCAGAAATGAAGTATGTTAACAACCTTAACAGAAAAATACACCCTCTTGCTGTGTATCTTTGTGCTGCTGTAACAAAAGAACCCAGCCATTAAGCTCTATCTCAGATTTGTTACTAAGCTCTTGAGGACAGATTGAGGAAATGCCAGTACTTCACAGTCTTTTCTCATTTGTTTGTGTTGATGAAATATCTGTGTGGTAGGATTCAAAAATAAAAAATCAGTTAGTGGGTAGCTAGTTGACCTCTTTGGATACTGAAGAAGAGATGGTCTCCTGAGATTTATTGCTCTACTGTATTCTCTTTGTAATTTACTCTTTAGAGTAGTGCTTTTCTTATTTCTTCAAAAGTGTAGGGTTCATAAATTTTTGGTCTGGGAATTCCTTAATTTTGTTGTAACTATTTTGTCCCCATTCTGAACTCTGAGTTAGGAGAAAAGATGTGATAGCTCACACAACTGAGTGAAATATGCCTTTTAAAATATACATATGTATATATGTATATATTTAATGTGAGAGCTTCTTTATGCAATTTTGAAGATGAAGTGATTCTTTTGTCTTTGGTGGTACTCCTCACACAATTTCTACTGATTTGAAGACTGCAGTGTAGCTCTACAACAAAGTAGTTGTGAACATTGGAGTTGTACAAGTAAGTGTGAAGATTGTGTGTGCTACAAAGCAAATTCATAAGATGGGGGGAGGGGAATCAACTCTTTGAAAGGGTTGATATGTGTAGGACGAGGGGAAATGGTTTTAAGTTGAGGGAGGGAAGATTTAGGTCGGACATCAGGGGGAAGTTCTTTACAGAGAGAGTGGTGAGGTGCTGGAACTGGCTGCCCAAGGAGGTTGTGGATGCCCCGTCCTTGGAAGTGTTCAAGGCCAGGTTGTGTGGGGCCCTGGGCAGCCTGGTTTAGCATTAAATGGGGAGGTTGGTGGCCCTGCATGTGGCAGGGGATTGGAGATTCATGATCCTTGAGGTCCCTTCCAACCCTGGCCATTCTGTGATTCTGTGATTCTGTGACCAAAAATTTCTAATTACCATTTTCTTTGGAAAAAAATATGGTTGATGAATAGGTCTGACACTCATCACCGGGACTCAGATTTCTGTTGGATATCCCCGGTAGTTCTATGTGAGATAGCGTTTCATGCAGTATGAGGAAAAGGAAGCAAGTAGTTTATAGATAGAGAATATGTACATACAGAATGATATCAGATAAGTTGGTTTTTTATATTGTTTGCACTTAGAGATGAGTGACTCTATAGTTTGAATAATCAATTTCTCAGTACACTCAGTTTCCTACTTTGTCTATGTAATGTTGTTTGCTATGCAGTTTTGAAGAGCCTGGAGAAAAAAGATTTGTAGACCCTGAATAAAAAAAAAGCAAAGTATGAACCGTGAACTTTTTTCATTCTTCATTAATTAGTCAAAAATGTGTGCTGACAAGAATCATATAGCAAAAAAGACTGTATTAAAAGAAGGAAAGAAAAAAGATGAAGTAAAGAGGGTTTACTGCTGATGAAGACATACTGTTTAAATGAGCATATCTGTTCCATTTTCTGTACACTTAAGAAAGTTATCTGTCCTAAATAGTTAAAATTTTCCCACTGCTAAGGAAGTAGAGAGTAGTTGTCCTCGTTTAATTACCCAGAGATATCTTCATGGCTGCATTCCACATAATGGAAAGAGAACAGCTTCTTCCTTAGATTTATACAGAAGAAAGACTAGACACAGAGAAAAATAAATTAGTTTTACCATACTGCATAGCTATAATTATTGAGAATAGTATACTAATTATATCTTTCTGTGGAAAGATTAACTTTAACTTGATAGTGAAAAATTCTAATTCAAAATAACAAGAAGTACATCCACCTTTACACCACGAGAGCAACATGTTTGATTTCATGTATTTGTTTCTGAGCTGTTTATCTTAGTGTCAGTCAGATAGATTTCTCAAATTATGAAGTGTAACTCATTAAAACAACAACAAGAAAAAAAGTGGAATGTTTCCATGGAGCTAGCCTAGCTTTAATAATGTACTCAAGGGAAAGAACATCATCTTAAGTTTTTATGTGTGTGTGTTGCTATAAAGAAGACACTCTGTAATATTTTCCTATCATGCAGTTGGTCTGTCCTTTCTTTTTCCAGGGTTTGGAAGGCTATAATTTGATCAAATGGAGAACAGACTCCCTGTTGACAGTGAGGAAAGCTCAAACTTGTCGGTACTTCAGTCAGTGTTTCCAGCTTCTGAAGAGCTGGATGAAGGGTTGTTACTTTGTCTATTTACTGATTTCAGCCAAAGAAAGAAAAGTAGAACTATGTGTGTATAATTTTCTATGTGTATTTCCACACTCTTTGTGATTGCTTTTCTTATGAGATCTGTTTTTGAGGTCTTTTTCCATATATACATGAAACTGCTTGTATGTTGCTTTGCTGCTACTCCTTGCATTCTGAACTGCATCTTTTATGTAGCCCAAATTTCTTTGAACAAACTGTGAAAAAAAGGTGTTGCAGCTAAGGACAGTACCTGGATATTTAGAGTGTCTTCTGAAGATTCTTGGTGACTGGAATTTGTTTTTGTTTTCATTGTCACTCATGACAGTTGTCTTCTAATGTGTTACAGAGCCGGAGCAAACATCTGGAGAAAGTACATGTTGTTCTTGGAAGTAAATCCTGTGATTTGGACTCTCTTATTTCTGCTGTGGCCTATGCCTACTTTCTAGACAAGGTAATGAAAAAAAAACAAGAGAGAGTTTTTTTTCTTACAAGTTATTACCGACATCTTGCTGTTAAGTCAGTTAAGACATCCCATAAAAACCTCTGTTTTAGAAGTGATTGCATAAACAAACCTGCAGTATAAATTACGGATCTTTAAGTGACTGCTTTACTTAAGTCGTTGATTCATACGATCCTGGATGGATCATACCTCTCTTTTAGTTTTTGTTTCAGAGATAGCAATTGGAGGTCCATTCTGCTTGTGATCCTGTTGTGCTTAGTGTTGTGTATGCATACTGTAAAAGAAATACCATGAACTAAAGAATTTGATGTCTTAACAATTGCATTCAAAGAATATTCTCCACTTTTTGTAATAAGCTTCAGATGAATGGAATGACTTGTGTGCTCTACAGAAGTGGATGTTATTTTGCTGACTTCCATACAATCGGGAGTTTATTTAGATGGCAAAATAATTAGTCTAAATGTAAATATTTCTGGCTCTTCATCCCAATCCAGTGTCAGAAATGCAAAATTAGTCAAGTTCGGGAGGCAGAGTTTGACTAAGACTATCAGGGCTTCTTAAAGAGGGTTTCCATGAATTAAAATATTGTCTATTTGCATTTAAAGAATTTTGAAGAAAGCATCATATTTTCCTGAAAAACTTAAGTAAGATTTTCAGAAGTTAATAGATCATTTTTTCTTCTTCCTCATTTTGCAACAATTCTGCACGAGGAGCACACAGACAGAAACAAATAAAAAGAGCAGAAAGTGGTTCATAAAGAATGAAGTAAAAGGACAAAAATTTGACAGAAAATCCAAACTTTCTAGTTGCTCAGTCTGGTAAAATATGACTAATATAAATCAAGCCTTATTTCTTGCAACTCTCATAATTACGCATGTGCATTACAGGTCAGTCCTCCTGATGTTCTTTGCCTACCAGTCCTAAACATACCAAGAAGAGACTTCAGCTTCTTCACAGAGACAAGGTTTATATTGGAGGAGCTGAATATCCCGGAGTCATTCCATATCTTCCGAGATGAAATCAATTTACACCAGCTGAATGCTGAAGGGAAGTTGTCTTTAACGCTTACAAACAGCCACATGCTGACAAGGTATTGCATCTTTTATATAAGAAAATGGCTTACAGGTTTGACCTATTTTAAAAATCGTATTTTATGTTTTTTCTGAATTCAGATTGATATTGCTATGTTAGCACAGCAAAACAAACAAACAAACAAAAAAAGGAAGTTAAAATACGTTTTCTCTCATTATTTCTGTGATTATGCTTAATACATACACCAAAGTAATAATTGTTCCATTATTTTGGATCATTTCTATGACAACTTGTATTTTCGCATTGCTTGGAGTAAATATTTTAAATGTCCTTTCGTATAACCAGTAAACACAATACCTTTCTTTTCCTGCTTGTTAGTTAGTTTTCACTAAAGAAATTAAAGCTCTCTTGTTGTTTTGGAGGTGGCCACAACAATTGCAAGTGTATGTGCTGTTAAGGTTCTCCTAAAGAAAAACAGAAATTTGAAATGTTTACATCAGAGGCAACACTGGCTTTAAATAAAACTAATGTTGAATAGAAATTGTTGTAAATGTACCTAGCAACAGCTCATATTCTGCTTTTATATCATTTATGATTTTTGTTTGGCTGCTAGACTACTGAAATCCTTACAAACCACGGCATTTTTCTCAAAATGTCTCCCATGCCAGAGGCTGAGTTGCTGTATGGGAGCCCGTACACCTTAAGCAGGAAAGTTTATAAACCAATGGTGAACACAGGGAGCTTCTTTATAGTGGTCTGCCTCTCTTGTCAAGGGTGAAGAGCACTGTTTTCTTCCAGCTCTTAGTACTTCATTTAAGATAAATAACATTCTATCTATGCTATAGATTTAACTATGCAGCCTTGGGAAATAAAAACAAAACAGCTTCATCCTACTTTGAGATTAAAAGAAAAGTAGAGAAAATCTAAAATAAGAAATGTGTAAACCTCATAGCTGTTGATACTCTGACGACTGCTGACAATTCAGTACATTTTTTTCAAAGAAAAAATATCCGTAAGATTTGCTTTTCGTTTATTACTGTCTACTCCTTTTTCTTCCTTCTAAGGAATTACGAGTAGTATTTGATATTGTAGAATGTACTTTGGCTCTGTTGGTACTACTGGAAGCAGAAACAGAAAGTGTTTTAATGCAAAATAAACATCTTTCGTAAGTTGCTGAAACATTCAATGGGGAAATTCCAAGTCTCTCTTTTATGAATGATGAAATTTTCAGTACTTGTAGAAATGTTTTTTTTTTCTTTTTTTCAAATTAATAAATTTGAGATTTTGGTAACAGAACTGTGAACAGTTAACTGTTTAATACTTGCTGATAAAATCATTGTGGATCTTCATCCTGAAATTACTGTTCTAGGACTTGATTGTAACATGTTTTGACTTCGTAGCAAATTTTGAATAATAGTGATGTTACGATCTAAAATTTTTAAAAGTTTTTGCAATGTTTTATTTGGTTGTATCAGCAACTAGACAGAAAAAAATAAATGTATTTTTTAAATTTACTTGATAGTGAGGATAAAAGTTTGGAATCAGCTGTTGTCAAAGTCATCAATCCAGATGAGCAGTGTGATGGCAGCCTGGAGTTAGAAGCATCTTCTTCCTCTTTAGTAGTAAAAGAGATTCTTCAAGAAGCACCAGAGTTAATCACTCAGCAACTGGCTTATCTCCTCAGAGGTGAGAGATTACTCTTTATATTAAATACTGAAAGGTTTAATGGAGTGTTTCTGAATCTGCTCATGCAGAAAGAGTGTGATCCATTCTTTGGTTAACAATCCCTTTAAAGACCACAGGAAGCTTCATAAAAGAAGCAGGGAGTAAAGAGTTTGTTAAAGAGTAACATTATATTGAATATTAAAAATGTGCATTTAAAAATAGGCATGAGAGGTCTTTGCTGTATCACTAGACAAGAATATTAAATGGAGCTGTCGACACACCAGCTGGGTAGCTAGAAGAGCTGTGCAGTTCTTCAATTCCAGCGGCTGTGCAGTGCTGGCGGCTTGGCGCTGTCTGCCTGTGGACAGCAATATGGGTTGGAATCTAATATTTACATATTAGAGTTTCTTCTGATGGTGGTACCTTTTTGTACAATGATGTTTTAATGGCATGATTCGGAACTTCTGCTGCTTAAAGACGCTGTAACCAAATCTTCATTACGTGTTCTTTTCTTCAGTATCGTTTGTCCAATACAGCACAAAGGATGGGAATTCATACTCCGAAGTATTTTCATTTTTTGTCTTCATAGCTATCATTTACGTTAGTTTGTTCAGTTTATTTGCTGCAGCAAAGTGCTTTCTTAGAAAATAAAGCTGGAGGTAGAAAGGAGTGCTGCCTTTAAGCTAAGTACTTAATTTTAATATTCCTTAATGAATTATAAAGATTTTAGGATGTAATTGTCATTCAGCTGTTAAATACCCTTTTAAGGACATATTTAATGAGGATTATGGAATCAGCCTGCACTTTTAGAAACTAACGGAGTCTTGACTTGTTATTGCACTGATTACTATGATAGCAAGTATGTTCTAAAAAATTACAGAGTTTTTTTTGTGGGGTTTTTTTTCCATGTTTCCACAGAGAAAGTTCTAACTAGCAGAGTTTAGCCTGCCTTCTAAAGCCCTTCCACACTAATAAGCTCTTGTAAACCTTCCTTTAAATTTTTTTTGTAAGTTCCAAATTTTGGTTGAGTAGCTGTCCAGGAAATCCAGGCAAAAGATCAAGCATAGTAATTGATTCTGGAGGCAGAAAACATAAAAGGCTTTTGGGTATCTTACAGGCTACCTGTTTGGTGGTAGAAGGTCAGGAAGTAGTGCTCTGAATTATCAACAAAAACATATGTAAGTGTCATACATGGTAATAAGTGTCCACATGTTTTGGCTCTATAGTTTGAATAAAAATTAAAATAAAGAAGCACTGAAAACGTTTGTTTTCATTTTTAAGGGATGTAGTACCTAATATGTATAGGTATGTTAAAATTAGTAGGTAAATTTTAATTGTTGTGTTCAATAGTGTTCAGTAGTGAATATTTGCAGAACTCTGTGGGTATGTGGGGCAATGGATACCTCCACTTGCATGGTATGAAAAGGGACTGACCAAGCCTACATAACTAGAGCTGTACTTGTGACTGATGTCTTGCCACTTGCACCAGCAATGCAATTTGAGTATATGGAAGGTTGAACAATCTGATTCTGTTTCTTTTAAAATAGAGAAGATTTTTGGTACATAAGAACCCTTCAATACAAATTCAGAAAAGTCAATGAATCTCATTAATTGTTCTGATAGCAGAAAAAATAATTCCTAGATATAGATGCATGTGAATATCAGATCAAGCTACAATCAATCTAAAAATAAAAGATCAAATATAACCCACCTCACATAGTTTTTATGTTTTTCTGTTCATATGATGGTCTTCTGTTTAAGCCCTTGACCTTAACAGATTTTGAGATTCATCTCACGTGTGAGCACAGGAAATGGGAGTGACAGCTTCACTCTTCTTGTTAGGGAATGCACGTGTAGAATCTGGGTGTCTTTCAGTTTAGCAGGATAATCCCAATCTCTGGTGATACTCCACAGGTATAGGAACAATGTAAAGAATGATTCTCTGTTTTTTCCACGTGGTTATATTAATTTCACTGTAAATCTCTGTATTTTTTTTTATGGATCAGTACTGAGGGAATTTCAGAAACAGCAGAAAAATGTGGAAATCAAAGTGATAAAAATTAGGATTTTTTTTTTACTGAAGAGCTAGTAGATCCCAGTTCTGAGTGTCAGAACTGGAATTCATCCTTCATTTTCTGGTTTTTCAGTGAGTACTTTTGTAGAAAGTTTGTAAGATAATACAAATATCTCATATTTTAGTAAATACCATGTAGTGGCTGTAACAGTTTTATTCTTTGTCTCCTTTTCAACTTTCATTGTCACAGTCTGTTAGGAATTTGTTGATTTTAATAACAAGAGCAGATATTCAAAACTTGTATATTTTAACTTTGAACAAATTTTGCCTACTCTCCTACTTGAAAAGAAAAAAGTTGAGGGAAGATGTAAGATGTGAAACTGAGCATTATTACTTTAGGTAGTTTAATATTTAAGGCCTTAATTAATGTTTTTTTTTTAATGGGTGCTTTCCTGTTATCTTTGCCTGCTCATCAAACATGCTATAAGTTAATTCTACCACTAGGCTTTGAACAGAACCTGCTTTGAAAGTCATAACGTTGTATAGCTATATTTGCCTTGTGTTAGAGCTTGCCCTGTCCCTGGATATGTGCCAGAAACAAAGAATTATGGAACCTGCCAGAGTCTTGGGCCTGTATTATTTTATTTCCCTGGAGATGTTTATAAGGGGGCTGGTGCTAAACTCCAGATCCATTAAACTGCTGAATCATTACATTTCTTATGGCAGCCAGCTGGCAAGGATGTGTTTCTAAGCACTCATTGTCAGGTACTCTGGATCAGTGCACTCTCAAAAATACCTCCTTATGTTTATTTGTATAAAACTTTGAAGGATGCCACAAGGTGCAGACTGCAACATGTAAACAGAGACAGATTTACAGAAAAAGCATCAGCAGTTTTTTAAACATGAACTTGCTTTTGCTGTTTACTAGCTGCACAGAAGAAGTCTCTCTGTGCTCTGCTGGGGCAGTTTGACTTTCGGTAGAGAAGACTGGTTTGTTATCCTGACCACCCAGACTAAGGTTGAGAAATGCCCTTTTAGGGCATTTTAGGGATGATGCCAATTTTTTTTCTGTTCTGTCTTGTACGTTGTTCAAATGACTCACATGTTTCTTAATTGACTCATCTCTAGGATACATGTAAGAAAGAACTGCAATAAAAGCTGCAGTTGTTTGAATAGATAATTTTATTATGCATGGAAACAGTTTTCTTGGAGGTAGTGCTCCCCCCAAATTACATTGTATTCCAGCTTTAATGTTAATTACAGGGAAGACTGCTTGCTTGGGTCTGTCTGTAGTTCTGGTTTGATTTGTAGTGTTGTTTTTTTGGAGGGTGAAGGGAAGGAGAGAAAATAGAAAGGGGGGGCAGGGGATGACAAAGTATACTTTCCATCAGGAAGTGTTGCTTTTCCCCTTTTCCCTGTCCTTTGTTTTTGCAGACTATGGAGCAAAACCTCAACAGGAGAAATGCCTATATTTTCATTGTACTGTTTCTCTCAGCCATAAACTTATAATTCAGGAGATGCTTGTGCTGTTCTGTTTTCCCAAAACGACTTCTGCCTTCATTAGATCATGTTTAATATTAATGTGCAGCAATTGCTTTTGGCAAAACTAGTGCTTCACTTCCAAACTGCTTTGCAAAAAGAATAAAATGCATATTGTTTTTTAAGAGGTCTAGCCCATTTTCTAGTGACCTTTCCCTCTAAAAAAAAATAAATCTGTAACACAGTATGATATATGCAAAAAATAATATTTAATCTTGTATTACCTATTATAAATTTATTTTCTTGTTGCTTGTCAGCAGACAAAGCAGCCTCCATCATGCTTTCAGAAACCCGTGGGGAGTTGCACCAGCACTCAGTGAACTCTACAGGAGTTTTCTGAGCCCATGCATCTCTTTTGCAGCAAGTACTTATGAGGGAGCATGTGACTAAGTGGACTAGTGACCTTTGGCCAAGTAAATTTACCTCATGTTAACTGTTGGTTTTTTTTTTTTTTTTTTTTTTTTTTTTTCAAATAGCTGGCATCTTAAGCTTCCCAGAGATACATAGCATGGGAGAAGTGTGTGCCTTTCTTTCTTTCTTGTTGATGAGCATACTGTTAAAGAATGAAAGAATGCTGGTATCCTATTAATTTGAAAAGTCTCTTTTTCTTCACTTCACCCTTTTAGAAAAGTTAACAATTGTAAGCATGACAGTATTGCAGAGACAAGGGAGGGAAAAAGGAAGAAAAGAGGGGAAAAAGCCTTTTTAAAAAGCTTTCTAAAATGTCTTGAGTTCTTATTTCGGGGTGACTGCATTTCCTTCTTACATGAAATAATAAATCCCCAAATTTCTCAGTTTACTCTGCTGTTTGAAGATACTGTCCCCAGTCAAAATACATAAAGAGGTCAGCAAGGAAAGGTTGAGGCTTCCAGATAGATGCTGCAGTACAGTGCGTTTCTAAACACTTTTTACTTTTACATTTGTACAGTAATGTTTATGCCTTAAAAAGGTAAAATCAAATTCAAGACTTTACCTTATTGTTAAAGAAGCGTAGAATTTTCACACAACAAATGCACACTGTTACCTACAGGAAAGCATGATAGGCTGCTGTAGAGTATCCTGGATTCCTAAAACAGTAAAATAGAATAGCATACTATTTTTTTTTTTTTTGAATTTGATAGATGCTAACCTATTTAATATTTTTTAAAATGTATTTTAGTTTTTTGCCTTTTTACTAGGAAAGTTGATTTCAGTAATGTGTGATGTTATAATTGTATCTGTGATGTGCAGATTTTACTGCCATGTGATGTGAAATTTATTCCTTGGATTAATACATCAGATACATGTAGCATAATTGAATTATATTTATGTATAAATATTGAGATTATTTAATCCACATAATATTTCTATAATAAGGAGGTGTGTATTTGGCATGGCAAAATTCATTAGTGTTGTGTGTACTGCTAAAATTTTTGAAGAAGTGCTTTTCATTATTTGCTGTGGTGACAGTGCAGGATAAAAAATAGTAGGAAGGGAACAGTATCTATTTATCTTCTATTCAAGAACCCTGGCTGTTGGTGCTTTATGGCATATGTACCTATCCTTATGAAACACTTTTCTTGTCAGCCTGGTGAGACTGGGGATGGTTATGTCTGTCTCTTGGCTGTTTGCTAAAGACTCAACATTTTGGATTGTAAGAACTATCTTATTGCAGTGATTTTCTCATTGACCTGTCATATTGCAGTGTGATCATACTCTTGTTTGAAATCCCCGTGTACAGCATAGTAATAAATAATTTCAATGCTGACTTGAAGGATTTTATTATCCTTAATTTAATGTGAGTAATTGGGAGTGAAGGCTGTCCATGGATATATTAATAAGTGGGATCTTAGTCTCCAAGGCATGAGAGAGTGGCTTTAGTCCTCCAGCAGTGTCAGGAATATTTCATGTAGCAATAGTGGTCTGAAAAGAAATCAAACTTACCTCTGTATAGTAAGAGCCAATGTAAGTACCAATTATGAAGAAGTTATTTATTGAACCGTATTTCTTTTAATCTTTAAAATTCTGTATATCATTTTGTGATGTGTTTTTTTTTCATATGTTCACTGACAAGGATTCACCTAGAGTCAGTTATGCTGAAATGACCATCATCTTGTGTCACATCGTATTTCTTTAGCTTATCCGTAATGCCTTCGGTAAATTTTATTTGCTATCCTCAGGAATATTTAAAAAAATTCTGGAAATAGTTCCCTGTAGAAGTCCTCATTTGCTGCAAGCAATGCAGCAAAATTGATTAAAAAAAAAAAAACAAAAAACAAAAAACAAAACAAAACAAATAACAGCAACAACTATTTAAGTATAAGCAGTTTAATTTGTGTGTTCAGATGATGGTATATCTTCTATTTTGGCGTATTGCCTGTTTATGATTGCTTCATTGGTGTCTGTAGAAGTAAAGCTGGCAATGTGGCTTTACTGTTTCCAAGCATCCCAACACTTGTCCTAGTGCTTAGATGAACAAGTCCTTACAACATAATGCTAGATGGTGGCTGTGCTGCAAAACTGTATTGGACACACACAAACATTCTGCACAACCATGACAGTATTGGAAGTAGCCATGTAGTTGTGGCATAGATCCTAACAAGATGCCCAGTTTAGAAACTCTCCATGTTTGGAAGATTATTCTGCTTGGAAAGTATTTGATATCCAATCCACTTAACTCACTTATGAAAGCAAGATCCAGATAGGAAAGAAAGGATAATGTAAACATTTTTGTTCCTGTGGTATCTCTTCAGTGTTAACAGGAGGTATTGATTTTTGCCTTTCAAAATTTCAGGAAGCATTCTCTTCAAGTGCATGTCTTCTGAGGCTGACACAATTACAGAGCAGCAGGAGAAACTGCTGTCAATACTAGAGGAAAAGTTTCCAGATCTTCCCCCACGAGAGGAAATTATCTCTGTTCTCCAGGATACTCGGTTTAACCCTCAAGGTAATCAGTTTTTTAGATATTTTACAGATTCTGTGAACCCAAGTAAAACTGAGTAGTTTGGCTAATTATGTGTTTTAAGAGTAGCAGCAGCATGCTTTTCAATGACATTCACATGTAGTTAAATTTAATTTAAAGTTAAATGACTTAAATTTTTAATCACAGAATTGTGATTTCTGAGATTTTGAGAAACTAGGGAACTTCTAGATAATTGCTTTTATGGATGACTAAGCACTGGCACAAGTTGCCCAGAGAGGTTGTGGTATTTCCTCCTTCAAGATCTTCAAAAGCTGCCTGAACCCATAGGCAGTCCTAGGTTTTCCCATAGAGTTTGAGCCAAATGACCTTCAGAGATCAACTCCAAACTCAACTGTTCTGTGATTTTCAGATAAAGTAAACACTAAATTATTTCACATACTTGCTTTACAAGTATAAACTAGCCAAATATTTTTGTAGAATCACAGTTGTGATACAAAGACTTGGAGGCTCTGGTGGATAAAAAGTTTAACAAAATGGCAGTGCACCCCTTAAGCCAGGAAGGCCAACTGTATCCTGGGCTGCATTAAAAGAGGAATGGGCAGCAGGGCAAGGGTGGTGATCGTTCCCTTGTGCTCTACCCTCCAGAAGCTTTATTTGGAGTACTGCATCCAGCTGTGGGGCCCCCAGAACAAGGAAAATAGAGTTTTCCAGAGGAGGCTGTGAAGATGATTGGAGGACTGGCACAACAATCCTATGAAGAAATGCTAAGGGAGATGGGATGTTCAGTCTGGAGAAGGCTTTAGGGAGATTTAATTGCAGATTTCCAGAACTTAAAGTGAGCTTATAAACAAGAGGGAGACCAAATTTTTGCGTAGTCTGATTGTCATAGAACCATGGAATATGTTAAATTTGGAAAAAAGCGCTAAGATCATCTAGTCCAGCTGCCAACATATCACCACCGTTCCCACTTAGACACATTCCTAAATGCCACATCTACACATTTCACCTCCGGTGCCCGCTGAGCCTCCTCTTCCCCAAATTAAATAATCTCTGTCTAATCAGCTGCTACAGACACTTCACAGGCTTTGTTGCCCTTCTGTGGAAACTCCTGCACCTCTCTGTCTATCTCAGTATTTCTGAGAAAATTTCTGATATACGCCAGATCCCATTTGGCTTCTTGGTCAACCCGGTCACACAGCTGGTTCATGTTGAGATCCTTTTCCTCACAGCATCTTTCCACTGCCCAGTGCCTGTAGCATTGCATGGAGCTGTTGTGACTGAAGTGCAGAACATGGAACCCTTGTCTTGTTGAATCTCACACAACTGACCTCAGCCAATAGATCCAGCCTGTCCAGATCCCCCTGTAGAGCCTTAAAGGCCTTTTTAACCCAATTCTGTGATTAATTGAGACTCAGATTCAAGGTATAATTAATATTTTAGGCCATGTCCAGAACAGTGTTGCAGTTACCTACCTGTAGTAAGAGTGGATTTTATCTTGTGAACCTTCCCAAATATATCAAGATGTCAACCTCTAGGGCTCTGTACAAGTGGAATGACTTTGACTGAAACTAAAGAAGTAGTGGGAAAATTTAACCCAATTCTGTGATTAATTGAGACTCAGATTCAAGGTATAATTAATATTTTAGGCCATGTCCAGAGCAGTGTTGCAGTTACCTGCCTGTAGTAAGAGTGGATTTTATCTTGTGAACCTTCCCAAATATATCAAGATGTCAACTTCTAGGGCTCTGTACAAGTGGAATGACTTTGACTGAAACTAAAGAAGTAGTGGGAAAACTGCAGTTCTTTCATTTACTTGTACTAGAAATAATTGAAGATATTTAGACACAGTTTTAGTGATCAATACTGGAAATATTTCCATACAATATTTGATAACAGGATTGTGAAGTTATTCTCTGAGAGGCAGAAGAAAGTTCGTATAATAACTCCCACATTTTTTACTATCTTCATTCAGTGCCATCTGCTACTAAGTTGTTAGCTAAGAGTACTGACCTACTAAGATACTTTTCTATAAGATATTTCAGGTAGCTACAGCACCCGTGCAGACTTGCATTGTTTTTTTTCCACTGTTTTCTGCCTGCCCGTTTGCTGAATCCTCTCATCTGATTTCAGACATTTAATCTGAAATGGTAGTTAAGGACAGAACTTGAGATACTTTTTCCTTTCCTCTTTCTTTCACTGAGGACACATACTAAATTAGTTCAGGGCTATAAGTTTTTGGGTAGTTTCCTGAGGTTTATACTGACATTACTTAAGAAGCTTCTTTTTTTTTTTGGTTTAGTTTCATAGCTATTCTTTGCTAGGTATTATGAGGTACAGACATACATATGTCATAGTATTTATATTTATAAAGTGCCAATGAATTTCTGAAGTCCTTTGAAGACATTTATTTCTGCTGAACATTCTACATTATGTACCTGCTATTTTAGGTTGTTAGGAAAAATTGGCAAAATAGAATAAAATTAAGGAAAGAAATCCTGATTTCATGCAGATATTATTAGTTGACTTGAATTAATGAATTCAGTTGTTAATTCACTTATTTCAGGTTCACTGGTCTGTAGCCCACCAGTAAGTCTATAGAGTACATACAAATATTTTTAAAAGGACAGACTCATAATATATGGCCATCAGATTGTCAGTAGATTGAATGCATTATTTGGACTCCATACAGTAGTATAGTAATGCAGTAGCTTGACTTAATGCAGAAACAGTACCAAAATAATTCATTTCTTTGGCTGTAAGTGGGTATTTGGATCCCTCTGAAAAATCAGTCATGCAAAATCATTTTGGATATTATCTAGCAAAGCTTTTAAAGTCTGCTGACATTTTGTTTGCCACTTTACACTGGAGTAAGTGGCTCTTAGTTTTGTTTGTATAGCTATATGGCTCCTTTGTATTTTGGATGGTATATTACATCTGTGCTTCTAGATATGATATATTTATTATGCAGCTTTTTAAGTCAAGCATCTATTATTGAAGAAACTTAGTCATGCAGATTTTATATATATTGTACTTAACTATATTTATGTGTCCCCTTATACTCCAAAGCAATTCCAGTTTTTCTTCTGTAGTTTTACTCTCTAGTTTCTGCTGATAATATGAGCTTCTGTATTTATTGTACACATATATCCAGGAAGGACATTTACTGTTTGATTTACATAAATCCATTGGTGGTATCAATTTGTAAAGAAAACTGAAAAGATTGAATGGCTTTATATTTTACAAATACCATAATATTCCACACACACTTTTCAGGGTATTATTCCAGAAGTATTTCCAGTGACTTAAGGATGGTCTCTGTATTCCTTTATCAGTAACTGAAATTCATTTAACCTAACAAGTGTGAATATTCACATAATTTCATTTAATTGCAGGAAACTTAGCTCTTCATCCTTTGTTGTTTCTGTGCTTTTATTGATTTTTTTTTTTTTTTTTTTTTTTAATCTGTTCCTTTCTTAAAGAAATTGCCTGGGAATTTTAAGATTTAATTATTAGCATTCATTTGATATTAATATTCTGGTAGTGTGTCCTGAAGTTCAGAAGTCACAGAATTAAAGTTCAAGCTGTGTTTTTAATTAATGTTGCTATATCTGTTCAGCTATGAGTGTCTGGATGTATTCAAATTCTTTTTTTCTGACACAGGTATAAGCATCGAGGAAGTTATGCTGAAAGATCTCAAGGAGATTTCAGATGGAGAAATCAAGATAGCAATTAGCACTGTGTATATGACACTAGAGGTAAGAGAAAGCCTAAATAACATAGTTGGTAACTAGCCCTAATGCATAAGGAAAGAGCTCTTTAACAAAGATTTTGAACCTTGTATATTTTTTTATATAGAGTATATAGGCATATACTCCTTGTATATGAGCAGAGTTTTCACTAACTTTGGAAGAGTAGCTGTTTGTGATCTGACTATCAATGTTTTACTTCTGATTATTTCTTCCTATTGGTTAATTCCATGGTGTATAAGACAGCGACACCAGCAAACTGCAGCCTTTGGGCAGTCTGAAGTTTTCTAGTCACACTTCAGTAGTGTTTTGTCCTACTTTTCACTTCTGTTGTGCTGTACAATTTACATATCTGATCTAGCATTTCCTCAGCTCTCAGAAAGGAGAGTATATCCTTATGTTCCTTACACCCTAAAACTATGTCCCTGTTACAGTCTGAAAGAGGCTGCTGGTATTTTCTTTCTCAACCAGTCCCAAACATTTTGCAGCTTCTTATAGAAAACTTCTGTGATATGTTTTGTGTAATTATGTGTACAATTAATGAATGTACAGATGTTATGATATAGCAGAGATCTTAGCTACATAGTTGTTACACCAAAGCAGGAAACAGAAATTATAGGTATACTCACCTATATCCTAGGCTTGTATGGAAAACTCCAGTGGAGTTGATCTCCAGAGAAGATCCTTCCCTCCGGCAGCCAGCTCTTAAATGGGTCTAGGAGAGGTCGAGCCAGGCTCCACCCCTTCCAGCAGCACAGGTGAATTGCCTTCACCTGTGCTCCCGTGGCTGACTCATGCTTGCCTCAGGTGATTAATCAGAGGCTCAGGCCATGAATCAGCAGTTCCCATACACTCCACTTGTTCAGGTTGACTAAAGGGTGAGCTTTTCCTAATACAGAGATCGGATATATTGCGACGCTTATACAATTTCCATCATGATGCATGTTGGTAAAATTCGAAATGAGTTACTATCGGTGAATGTTGATATTCTTTTATGGGCCAGTGCTCAATGATGTTACTGGAGGCATGCAGTCATGAGGTGCATGTCCATCCTATGCTCCATCAGTCCCACGTAGACCATCACCGGGTGTTGCACATGATCTGACAGTAACACTGGAATGCTTTGATGACATTTCATTCCTTCCTGTGATCCTGAAGGCTCACAGACTCACGGGGAGTAATACAGATGTTTCAGAGGTACCAGGAGGGGAAGGTCTGCTCTCCAGGGCAAGATACAGGCTGTATTTCTGTCCTGGGTCAACACTTCCACTTGTAATGGGGCATGTGCTGACCGCCTGTACCATACCTTCTGGCCTTATGTCTGCAGCTGCATACTAATATCAGGCGCCAAAGGGGGTGTCCTGATCTGCCAAAGGGGCATGATGGGGGTCCCTTTAGCAATGAAAATCAGAGTATTGACCACAATATCAGTAGGCCATGTACCTATTACTGGAGGGACTACTGAGCCTCCCACTTCCAACGGTCTTCCCCATGGTGCAAATAGGCCACACCATTTGGGTCTTACCTGCACCTTCCAAGGCTATTTTATTCTATGGGTACCTGGATCTAAATTCTCAGGGGCAGGGAGCAGAAGATTATTTTGTGTCCTCTAGCAAGATGGACTGTTGTTTCAGGCACGTTTCAGGCAATGATCTCAGTCTCATCTTAGAGCAAGCATTGCAATCCCGGCATGCCTGGACGATGTCAGGTAGCTGTATGGGCAGTCCCCATGCTTTAGCAGCTGCCCACCTTGTCTTTTGTCCTACATGCCGCAGCTTCTGATGTAACCAGTAGGCGATGTTCTCTGATGGTGAATTCTCAATCCATTGAACTCAGGCCAGTGTATCAGCTTCATCGTTTCTCGGTGACTATAGAGGCTGATGACTAGAAACATAATAGACACGTACAGTCCTGTGTTTGACCGTATTCTATATGTCTAACCACATGTCCTTGCCCCAGATCGGCTGGGCATGGATAGTTAATTCCTGAGTGGCCCACTGTGCAATCCAAAGAGTGAGCCCCTGGTACACAGCCCAACGATCTGTACAGATATTCAGGATACCATCACCAGGTTCCTTGGTTGTAATCATCCACACGGCTCGCAGTTCTGCCCATTGGCTGCTCTGACCATCCCCCTCGTCATCCCCCCCCTTCTGATTCCTTCACTGTTCTTGATACTTCATCTTGCCCAACCGGGAGTCCATACTGTCTTACGTTAGTAATACGGCGTGGTTTTGGCAGGCAAACAGGCCCATGTTTCTCATGGCCTCTTAATACTGCCTGCACCGCCCGGATACTGATACATCTCTGTCGAAGTCTGAACTCTCCCACAGTTGTCTGGAGAGCCAGACCCCATAGAATATCTATGCCCAAGATGTATTCCTGGGGTGGGGCAATAGATACCTTATACTCCTGGGATGGGGTGCCAAACCCTCAATTTCAACCATGTTTGGGTGACAGTAATAGTCTGTCCCCGAAAACCACCACTCATCACTCATTCTCCATCAAATTTGGTCGGATCTCTGTAGATAATTGATGTTTCTGCTCTGGTGTCCACTAATGCCATTACTCTCTGAATATTTTTTCAGGACCAATAAATCATTAATTCTATGTAGGGCCTCCGGTCCCATCTGGAGAATTCATCGCCATGAATTGTGCTATGGCCAATTCTTTTGCTTACGGTGGCTCAGGCATCGTTGACTGAGACACCTGAGGTGTTGACTGAGGTGACTTTTTTTTCCTATTAGGAACAATGAAATCTTCTAAGTCCCATGTCATTGTTGGTATTCTCTCTATAACCCTTACCCTTGGTTTCTTAGGGTAGTTCTGAAATTTTTGATTGTCCTTTAGTTGTATCTAAAACTGGAGAAGGACATGGTTGGGCTGGCATTTAATCTTAGCAAATTGGACCCAAGCCCAAATAAAGTCATTAAACTTTTTTTTTTTGGGAAACCATTATGGGTCCCAGTCGAAGAGCTTGAGTAGCCAGCATCTTGGTTTTAGTCACTAGCAGGACCTCAGCTTCTTCTAATGTTCGAATGTTGCGCCTGGTCTGCAGGTGTTCTGTTTCTCCTAGGTTGGCCACTAACTGGGCAGCCTGCTGGACTACCACTTCTGAGGCCATTAGGGATTTAATATAGAGACCAAAGTGCCATATAGATGAGAGGGAGCTTGCTGTAGAATTAAGTCTTTCATCCCTTCTGAGAATTTGACTGTATCAGGGCCATCAAATGTATCTTCATAAATTGCTTTCCTTATGCCTAGTTCATGGATATGATTTTGAAGGTCCTCCATGGAGGACCACATTGCTGTATGTAGAGGTATATCAGATTTATTCGGCCATACCATACGGCAGGCCTATGTTAGGTCCTGTGTATATCCTATGTTAGATCATTCTATTATAGAGTGGTTTTCATCAGGATATTGGTTACCCGCATATAACCTCTGCCTGAGAGCAGGATGGACAGTCATGGTGGCCAACTTGGCTATTTCTGGGCCATTCACCAAAACGCTTCCCTGTTAAATGCCAAGTTCTTGCTCTAACTTTTCGATACAGTCTTTCAAAAGTTGGTTTTCATTCTCTAAAGTATTATTCCTCATTTCCATATGATTTAAAGCATTTAATAGTGGCCACGCCACTGTGGAAGCAACTAATTGTCTTTCTTTCGTGATCAGTATATCTTTGCTAAGTCGCTGAAAGTAATCTATCATGCAGTATGAGGAGATATTTCCCATAAAACGTAAGGGATCCCATTTTTCAATGATGACTGCTCGTTCATAATAGGGAGATCCCAAAGTCCTGGGATCATTTTATTTAGGGGGGCAACCGCTTTTTTTTTTTTTTTTTTTTTTTTTTTTTTTTAAATCTTCTTTTTTCATTTTGTCAGTTTCAGTGAATGGGCTAGTAATTAGGAAGTAGATTTAGCATTATAGTTTATTTAAATTGTTTCATAGACTATGTAGAGTGTAGGTCTTGTGCTCCACACATCCAAGTTCCATCTTGACTGTTCAGAGTCATTATGACCTGAAACTATTCCTTGTGGCAAATTGAATTTAGCAACAATAAGTTTTCACAGTCCTAAAAGCAGGCCAGTCTTCAAACCCTTCTCCGCAACTGTGTAACATTTGATGACAGCACAGTTTACTCAAGGAGTGGCAATACCTGTTGATCAGACAGTAGAAATTTCACAGTTTTCTGTCTGTGAGTGCATCTAGTGGCTGTTGAGGAAGAAAAGTAGATTCCGTTATAGGTAAAAAGAACAAATGATCGGAGTTTTACTGAAGACGGATTATTTCTAATCATAACTTTGGTATTTTTATTTCTTAACCTTACTTAGCATTTTTGGGCTTCTCCACCTTTTGCTGTGAATATTATATTAAAGTGTTATTTTTTTCAGAAGAGTAACTACTTTTTTTTCAGTTGTGACATTTATAAACTCATACTTTGTTCTAAAAAAGATTGTTAATTTCGTTGTCTGGTTTGAATTTTCTGCCTTACTGCAGTTTGCTCAAGCATTTTCTGAACTCTCTTATTTACAGTATTTTGTAGTATGAGACATTTTTAATTAATTAATCAATTAATTAGTTAATTAATCTTAGCTGTTGGGGATGATATGGTCTCACTGTGGTAAAGTGGGTGGCTTGCAAAAACGTTCTGTGCTAATTATTTCACTTAGTATTGGAAACATAGTTTTCATTAAGGAATTACAAACAAAACTGTCCAGTTCAGTGTTCCATTTAGATTTTGGTTACAACGTGAAAATTCAGAAATTTTAATGGCTTTTGGATTTTTCCAGCAATTATCATGCTAATTTTATATTCATCCTGAAAGTGCTCTGCAGGCATTACCTGACTAAGGGAATGTGAAGCGCAGACTTGCTGCAGGTGGCAAATATGTGTATGTGATTGTTTCTTTAGAAATTTCACAAGGTCAAATTATTTCCTGAATCAACAGATAAGTAAAAACATTTTTCATTAAACTGCTTTCTATAGGCTCAATTATTTGCTTTGATTCAGTGTTTTATCGTATAGCTGATATTGCTGAAACCAAATACAGTGTTTCTGTAGTTATATTGTAAACTGCTCAAAAGCATGCATCTTCTGGTGTGATATACGGATATATATAATGAAAAAAGAAAGTGTTTTAGCTCTGATTTCAGCCAACTTTCCACTATAGTGAAGACAGAAATCAGTAAGTCTGATATCCTGACTCACGCACTCAGAAACACATCATCAGATAATTTTGTGGGCTTCTTATTTTGCTATATTTCCGGCAAGTTTACAGATTTTTGTTGAGAGTAAATTCTGAAAAAAATACTCAATACTTGGGAAGATGGAGGTTCTTTTTAGGCAGATCTTGGCCTGGAGGTAAGTTTCTTTCACAGAACCCTAGAATCCTAGAATCGTAGAATGGTTTGGGTTGGAAGGAACCTTTAATATTATCTAGATCCATCCCCCTGCTATAGGCAAGAGGTACCTCCCACTCAACCAGCTTGCTCAAAGCCCCATCCACCCTGGCCTTGAATGCCTTCAGGGTAGGGGCACCCACAACCTGTTCCTGTTTCCCTTCTTTGCCGCTGATTTCCTATGTTAGATCATGGAATCATAGAATGGCCTGGGTAGAAAAGGACCACAATGATCATCGAGTTTCAACCCCCCTGCTATGTGCAGGGTCACCAACCACCAGACCAGGCTGCTCAGAGCTACCTTTAGCGTGGCCTTGAAATGTCTCCAGATATGGGGCATCCACAGCCTCTCTTGGCAACCTGTTCCAGTGCGTCACCACCCTGTGTGTGAAAAATTTCCTTCTAATATCTTACCTAAACTTCCCCTGTCTTAGTTTAAAACCATTCCCCCTTGTCTTATCACTATCCACCCTCGTAAACAGACGTTCCCCCTCCTGTTTTACACTCTCTTCGAGAAGATAGATAAATCATTTCTTTCCTCAGTTTCCTGTCTTTAGCTGAGAATGTTAATCTTTTGTTTCTTGAGTGTGTCATGTGGTTAAATTAATTGAAGTCTGTGCTAGTTATGTTGCTATAAACCCTGTTTCTATTACTTATGATACATATTTCATTTTACCTGTGAAAATATTTTCTAGGCTCTGTATTTTATAGGGAAGGAAATGATAGTAACTAATAAGTCATCAGTTGTAAGTTAATACAGTTATTGAATGCTATCACATAACAATATTCACGCACGTAGAATATTAAAGGCAGACTCCTATTCTCAACAGTTTCTTTTGAAGAAAGATGTGAATGCAGAAACTAATAGTGCATTGCCCTCAATACTTTGTTTGTATGTCAGTGCTGATGTTATTCAAAAGTGTGTAATTTAGATCCATTCTCTATTGGCTTACTGGTTGTTTGCGGCATGATGTTTAAGTATCCTTAGAAAGGAAAAGCTTTCAGATGTTGCTGGAGTAGGAAGTGGTGGCATGAAGGGAGGGAAGTGTTTAGATTTCAATGAGAATTTGTGTGAAGCTTTGCAGTTTTTTGAAATAATTACTGTCGGATCTTGTCTTCGAAGATTTGGGTGACATTAAAGCTTATAAGTTGAAATCAGACTTCTGTCTCTGCATAGCGGCATTTTTTTTTTAAATATAGGGGGGAAAAACAGCATCAAAGCCCATGTTACAATTATTTTTGTTGCCCTTTATCACAAAGTTTCCCCAAGTCATAATAATGATTACTCATAGGATATTGTAGCAAAATTCAATGCATGCATTGTAGTTAATTTCTATTACATTATGTTATACCCTGAGAGTATGTTTTGCTTTTCTCTGCTGGAATTCTCTTGGAAATGAGAAATATCTTCTCAATGTGGCTTTCCGTGAAAGTAATTTTTTTCCTGAGAAATGAACGCTAAACTGAACTCTATTTTCTGCTTTTATAAGTCTGCTACAGTGGACTAAAGTTCAGGTTCCATGCATGATCGCTTTAGTTGAAATCGCTCCTGAAGTTCAAGCTAAATAATTCATTTGTTGGACTGAGTCCTGTATCTTCTGTTCCATGAAAATTTATTCTATCTCCTTGCAGAAATAATTTTGGACAATAGAAAAATCAAATTCCTCCACTGATAATTTAGGCAGTCCACTGATAGTAGGGCAAACAGTCTATTTGATATCACCTACTAGTCCAAACAAATTGAGAATAGTACCAAGAGCACTGGCTCCGCAAGAAGTTTTCTCATCGTAGAGGAACTCTTTATGTCATAGAGAAACTCAAAGTGACTGAGCAACTTATGAGAACATAGGAAATTTGGATGTTTGGAAGCACAGTGGATCTGCTCCCCAGCAGATAGATAGTCTGATCTCAGAGGTGCAATTTAATTTTTACATTTTTTTTAATAGTAGTTTGACATGCAGCTACACTGCTTGCTTGTTCTAGTTCATATGTATATAGCAAAAAATTGTGAGAGTACCCATAAGATGCACAAAGCAAGGATCTCAGATTCAGCTGGTGCACATAAAACAAGTGATAGGTAGGCTATTAAGTGTTGTGTGAATCTCCAACATGCTTGTTTGAAGGTTTGAATCTTTTTTGTCTGTCTGTAATGACTGGACCATAGTTACACATTTGGGAACTTTTTTTCTTGTGGTATAAATATAAACATATTTTAAATGACATCAAATTGGCACATGAATTTCTTTTTAATGCTAAAAACAAAACAAGAAGAAAGCCCCAAGTAAACATGTTAACATTTAATCTTCCAGTAATGGAATTGGAAACAAAATTCTCTGTAACTTACAATAGCAACGCTGTGTAGAGATATTTTTCTGATGCCTGTTGTGAGAAGTTAGGGTATGTAAAATAAATGATGTATGGAGCTGTAGGAATGCGACTTTTGCAGACTACCTTATGTCTAAGGAACATTAAACATAGGGTTCTCGTTTAGCAAATAAATAACCATTCATTTCAATGGCTGCATAGTCTGGACTTTTGTGCATATTTTTGCAAAGATGAGAAGAGGCCATTAGGGATTTAATATAAAATAAATCGCCAAGGGGTCTTCTTGTAGTCCTAGTCTTTCTGCCACATGGTGTGTCACTAATGTGCATAAATGGGCTTAAATGAATTTGTTATCTGTATTACATTTGCAGTATGTATATATTTATATATTATTTTTTAATTGTGTTTAAAAATAAAACATTAAATACATCATTTCTGAGAGTTGAAAACATACCATTTGTAAATAAATCAACCTTAATTAAGGTCTTAAAATGTCATTGTGTGAGATGTGCCTGTAGAAAAATGTATAACATATATAGTACACAAAACTCAAATATACTTGCATTTGCTTTTTTAGAAGCACTAGCAGGGTTAAGTTGTCCCCTTGTAGGACTGTGTAATGCAGTCAGACATGCATTAATGTAAATACCACACTCATATTTAAATGTCAGAATGTAGTGTTCTGGAGGATGGTGGCTGTTATGTTGACGCCTCAGGTCAGACTAAGTACCTCAACTGGAGTGAGTACGATCCAAGGTGGGGAGAGCTGAAGCAGACCCGCTGAATTCTCCGTTGCAGTTATTTCTTCATCTTCAAAGGTGTGAAAAGAAACTGGTAGGAAGAACCTTAGATTAAGAGCTTGTTAAGGTTGATTATAATGATTACCAGGGTTGCATGTAGTTTTAAATGAAGACCAGATTATTTCCAGGAGACCATATGAGGATGATATGGGATGAAGTGCCCCTGCTCACTAAAATATGTCCATGTGAAGTCGTGGAACGTATCAGGCAAGGTATATATTAGAGTCCACTGTGACATGAAAAAGAAAGTGAGCTACTAAAATTTGCCAAGACGATTTTATTTATCAGCGAGTCCAAATCAACCTATGTTTAAGCCTATGTTATTAAAGTAATATTTGAAAGATGAATTTGGTTATTTCCTTCTATACTGCTTTCATGACTCATGTAGTAAACCAGAAGCATCAGAAATTGTGTACTTGCAGTATCACCTCTTGCCTGAAGTACAGAGTTCTGTATACAATACCAGTTCTGCAATAGAATGTGTGTTGATTTTCAATTTATTTTGGTGTCTGAAGAAATAGACTTTATATGTTAAATTTTATCTGACATTTATTCTGAATTTGGTCTCTGCTATTGTTTTGCTCAATCTTGGCTCAAAAGTTAATAAACAAAGTAAAATAGCTGTTAGAATGATTAAATGAATAAAGATGCACATTAGCTTAATATACTAACATTTACCATGAAAATGTGCTTGTATTTACAAGCATATTATTCAAGGAGATAAACCGTATTTTCTTTTGTATTGTTTATGAAATGTATTTCTCTACATAAAATCTTTATTATACATGTTAAATATCTTTATGAAATATGGCTTTGTAACATACATATCTCTCAGCTAAATAAAGCAATATCTATAGTATCATTATTGAACTGCATTCCTGACTTCTACAGAGCTGACTAATTCATCATTTGTATACACTCCTAGTTCTTGTCAGTAGCATTTCAGCTCAGCTGTTCATGGGGCATAGACATTGACAGCGGGAGGTGCTGTTTTGAGAAATGTTCAGCATAAAAATATTTTTTTGTGTGTGAAATACATTATACTTTTACTTATGTTAATGTAAAACATAACTTGAACACTTAATACTTTAAGATCTGGACATGATGCATGAAAATAAGGAGACATAATATGAGTAACAGCCATATAAATATTACAGAAAAGTTAAATTTGCTTTTTTTTTTTTTTTTCTTTGCCTATTGCATGGGAAACAACTTAGTGTAGAGCACTAAACTGTTGATCCAAGATTACAAAATAATTCAAGCTGTAAGTAAAATATGTTTTGTTTGCTGGTGTTAGTGTTACTGCATAAGATCGCAGTTATATCCACACAAAATGACAGATAGATATAGAAGAGGCAAACATCTTTCTTGATAACCGCTTTTCTATTTTTTCATTATGAAATTTAGAGAAACATACACACACCTGTAAAATAATGTAATCTTTATTTAGAATGGTGGTACTTTGTGCAGAAAAACAAAACAAAAAAATCTGCTGTGTCTTGAAATACTCATTTTGTCCAATCCGCTTGGCAGATCGTGTACATAAACAATTTTTGAACTGGAATTTAAGTGAATGCTTATCAGTGGTAAATGTTATGATAGCCCGTGTTAGTAGTACACACCAATGAACTTTATACCTTCTGCTACATGTTAGGAGCTCAGACCTGCAGCGCTTAGTCATTTTAAAATGTAGTAATATTTTGGAATTTTATATTAATTAAATTGATTAGAAGTACTCTGTGAATTGTTGTGTTGTTTTGTTTTGTTTTGTTTTCCCAGCTTTTGCGTGCTCTGGTAAAAGGGAAGATCCTTCTTTACAACTGCATGTAACTGGGTATGCTGTGAGCTTGCTTGAAATCAAATGCTGTGTCTGACAAAATTTCAGGGTGCTAATTTATGAAACAGTTGTGATATCTTTCATCTCATTTTCTAAGTATAGATGGAACTTACTGATTATCATTATAAGAGTGAGAAGTATTTGAAGTCTTAGAGAGCTTTTCAGTGTATTGTTCCCAAAAAGTATCTGCTTAATATTTTTTTTTCATTAGTTTTCTTAAGGATTTGGTCTCAGTAAATTGATTCCTGTTGTTTTCTTCATATTCGTGTTCCTGGTTATACGGATAAAACATGCTTTCACTGAAAACTTAGGCACAGAGAGATTTTCCTTTTTCCTGCTTGCATTATTCTTGTGGATTTTTTAATTTACTTTTTTTACAATGTCACAAACTTCTCATTACTGATCAGGTTAAAAAAAATAAAAACAACACAAAAACAACTGAATACTTTCTGCTGCTTTAATCTTGCCACTCTCAATGAATTAGTACCTGACAGCTGTTTTCCAGGATTCTTACAGTCTCCATTCTTCCTGAACACAATATTTATGCTGCTGTAAAATAAAATGTTTACTGAGGTCAATATGTTTACAGTAATAGAAAATTCTGGCAGTTGATAAACTGTATCATGCTAGGTTGTTTATACTGTACGGTATTTGCACTGTAGATGTGGACCGTTCAGGTATATACAACTCCTTTGTGACTGGGAGAGCGTTATCTTCAGTCTCCAAGAAGGAAATAACAAATGTGAATATAAGATACCTGGTTCTTTCACTCAAGTCTAGGAGGACTGTGTAGTTGGTAGCAGAATACAAAACAATATGTCAGAATTCTGTTTTCCTTGTAGGATGTTTCTTCTTTTGCGTTAATTAATTGTTGGTTTCTCCCTTTGTCAACAGAAGTTTATACTTGATATTTATTTATACTTGATATTTATTTACTCCCAACTTGGGCTCTTAGAATCATAGAACTGTGAAATCACTGAGGCTGGAGAAGACTTCTGAGGTCATCTAGCTGAAACATCAATCCATCTCCACCATGCCCAGTAAACCATGTTCCTAAATGCCATATCTACCCTTTTTCTTGGAAACTTCTGGGAGTGATGACTCCACCACTTCCCTGTGCAGTGTGTTCCAATGCTTGACCATTCTTTCAGATAGTATTTTTGTTTGTAATATCCATCTTCAACCTCCCCTGATGCAGCTTAAGGACATTTCCTCATCCACTATATGCATCACTTGGTGATAAAGGGAAAAGAGGTTGGTCAAGCAGGATCTGCCTTTTATGAACCTGTGCTTTCTAGAACTGACCTCCTACTTGTTTTGAACATACTGTTTGATTTCCCCAATACCAAAGTCAGGCTGACAGTTTTGTAGTTCCCTGAATATTCCTTCCACCCCTTCCTGTAGAGGGGAACATTGGCAAGTCTCTAGTCACCTGGGACCTCGCTTGGCTTAGCAGGACTGTTGATAAATGATGGAAGAGCACTTAGAGAGCACTTCAGCTCTCTCCCTCAGCACTATGGTGTGGATGATTTGTGATAGTTTATGTGAAGTAGCAAGTCATTTCCTTTTGAATTACGAGGTATTTATTCTGGTTCTGATCCCTGTCTTCCAACTCAGAGGGTAGAGTACTCTGAGGACTGCTCTTACTTTTAAAGGCAGAAGCAGAGGAGACATTTAGGCCTTTTCCTCACCCTCAGTGTTCCCTGCCACATCTAATAAAGGATGAAGATCCTGCTTGGCCCTCATTTTATTGTTAATGCATTTTTCCTGGACCCCTTTTGACATTTAGGACTGTCTCAGAAGGGACTCTTCCAGCTTCTGTTCTAAACAGTGCTAAGTCTGCCCTCTGAAAGTTCAAGGTAGCATTTTTGCCAGTCAGTCTCCTGATTTCACCAGGAATGGAGAACATTTTGTGGTTACTCTGTTCAAGACTGTTTCTGTCATTCATATCTCCTAACAGTCCTTCTCTGTAAATAGCAGGTGTAAGGACACACCTGTTATGTTAGACTTTCTTGCCTCTGCTGTGTTATATTTCTAGCAAATGTCTGATAATTTCTTAAAAAAAAAAAGCAAACAAACCAAAACCCAAACAAAAGTAACTACAGCCTTTCAAATACAGAAGTGTAAACATTCCAATGGGAATCTTCTTTACTTCTTTAACAGAGAGAATTGGTGAGTATTCTGGGCCACCCTCAGAATTCATAGAACTGTAGAATGCCTTGGGCAACATTTCCCAAGGCCCCGTCCAACCTGGACTAGACGAGCTGCAAGGATGGGTATTCATGTCTTGTCTTGGCAACCCTCTGAGAAAAGAATTTCCTCCTCAGTTCTAATCTAGATCTCCCTTGTTTTAGTTTAAAACCATTCCCCCTTGTCCTATCACTACTATCAGACCATATGAAAAGCAACTTGCCCTCCCATTTCTAAGTGCTCTTCAAGTTCTGGAAGATCACAATGTACCTTTCTCTACTCACAGCTGAACAATCCCAGCTTCCTTAGTCTTTCTTCTCAGAAGTGATACAGCACCCCTCTAGTCTTCATGGCCTTCTCTGGACTAGCTTCAACAACTCCATATATTTATTGTGCTGGGAGTGCAGTACTCCACGTGGTTCCTCATGAGGGGGCAGAGCAAAGTGACACAGTCACCTCCTTTGCCCTGCTGTCCACCCCTCTTCGTGCTACCCAGTATACAGTTGGCCTTCTGGAATGAGTTTGCTAGCTCATAGCAAGCTTTTATCAAATACAGAATTGGTGTGTTTTTATTTAGGTTTCCTGGATACCAGGCTGATTGTTTCCCCAGCTGTTTGCTACAGGCTACAGAAGAAAAAGGTTGAATAGGTTTCTTTTTTTTTTTTCTTTTTTAACCTGAAATTAGGAACTGTTGGTAGATCATCATGCACCTACACTAGCTGTGGATTGTTTTGTCTAGAGAAATGCTGAGGGAAGAGATAGAATAAATAGTCTTTATGCTAATATATATTTTGTTCCATGAACTCCTATGCTTTAAAGCCAAAAATCTTGAGTGAGTACTGTATGCTGTCTTTTGAATGATTTCATCAATTATTGAATCATACTCTACTGAAAATGTGTTGGTTTTTTTTTTCATTCAAGTTTGTTGACTCCTCTTCTATATTCTAAATTCTATATATTCTATAGAATATATTATAGAATATATATAGAGATATATATTATAGAATATACATACATTATAGAATATAGATTATTATATTATATAATATAGATATATTATAGAATATAGAACATATATTATAGAATATAGAATATTCTATATTCTAAACCACTTAGTGGTTTGTTTCTTAGCATTTGCTGTTACAGAAGACTTTCTAAATAAAGGAACTAAAAATAATTTAGAAACAAAAAAGTGATTTTCCTTTCACATTTCTCAGTTGAGTATTTGCCATATGGGTTGCTCAGCATCACATTCTCAGCAGGTCTAATTTATGGTAAACACACAGTGAGTGAACAGAAAAAAAAAAAAAGGCAATGAAAATATTAATATTCTCCCCACACCCCATTTTTTTTGTAAACTGAGCTGAAACATATTCAGATTCAGCCCATCTACTTGTGGCATTCAGTTCTGTATATATTTATTTGCTCCTTAGCTGGGACTTAGCAGAGACTGCAATGCTGAGTATCTCACCACGAGGCAGACTTGCTGGAGCAATATGTGAATTAGACCCTGCACCAGCTGGCATGCTGCCAGACCCCCGGGCCAGGCTCTCTCCATGACGGGCAGTTGGTGAAAGCATAGCTGCTCTCTTGGTAGCATGGAGAGCCTTAGCTTTTCACCGAGCCTCCACAGGAAGATCACCAGCTGAGTGAATGTGCTGATGCTCTGATTCACTGCTAGGAACACACTAAGATGGAGGTACAAAATAAATATTGGCATGGATTTTTTCTTGAGACTTAAAATCATGAAAATCCTAAGCATCAATATTTTGAAAATCTCCCACCCTCCAGGGCTTCCTCTTGCTGTTGCCTATCTATTTTCTTTCTCTCTGTGAGTTACCTTCTCCTTTTAGTGACTTTGATGCCATAAATGTCCTTCAAGGACTCTTTGGAACGCTGTCAGCACTAGTCCTAAGTGTCTGTGTGGACAGTCACTGGAGAGAAGCATGAAGGATTGAGCATGCACCAGTAACTCTAGTGACCCTTCTTTCATCAATGCTTCCATCTCTGACATTGAGATGGGATATTATAAATAAAAAAAAAATACATTTGTTTTCTAGTTAGGAACAAGTATATTTTACGGTGGTCGAAACAAAAAATCTCTGTTACTTAAACAGATTCAAACTGCAGGATAAGGAAATTGCTGCCATTACACAATTGATATTGTAATTACTAATAGGAAATAGATACAAATGAAAATTATATAGAAAAAGCCTTGGTTGAAGTCCTCTCCTGTGCTTTATGATATGTACAACAGGCTTCAGTAGTGCACATACTTTCCTTTCTCTTTGGATGTTTTCTTTTTCACCAAGGAGCCTGCATGATCCCATTGCAGTTCTGAGGACTCAGCCAAATAATTAAAAACTGTGCATGCATCAGATATAGAGGAAAGTGTAAATAATCTTTTTTCGAACAATCATACGATTTCCATTAGACAACACTTTTTCAAAGTTGTCAAGCGTTGCTTTTATTTGCAACAACTGCAGGTATTTGTTCCAAATAAATATGACACTTTTCTTTGGATCCTGCTAAATGTCTCAGAGTGATCTCCCCGAGTTGGCAGTGAGTTCCATAGGTTTCATGATCAACTTTTATATTGGTTCTTGTAGTAATGTTGGATTTCTTCTTGTTCAATCTTTTGATCAGGAGTTAATTGAAAAGGCCAGTTTTGTTCTTCTGTTTATTCTTGGGTGCTGTTATACTTCTCTAGGATGCTGCATCTTGTTGATCTCCAGGAAATAATCTGTAAATACTTGTAGGTGAATAAATAGAAAATACTGGTTGTTTTATGGTCTAGTATGAATTCTTTCTTTATTTATATCATTACCCTAATTGTTTACAATGTTCCAGTCAGTTACACTTACACAGATCCTCTGAGGTAATGGAGTTGTGTTTTTAGTATAAACAAATATTTACTCAGAAGTCAAACCTCAGCCTCACTTCCTGTGGACTCGTAGTACTAATAGTGTAAAATCCAAAGGATTTTCAGAATGCCCTGGTGAGTAAAACCATGAAAGTACTCATTCATTTTTATTTATGCATTAAAATTTCCATGAATATTAGCCAGTTGAAGTCAGGTGCCACTGTGACTACTTGGGGTCTGTACACATAATGCTATGACTATTTAAAAAAATGCCAATTTATAGGGTCTTTCGACAACTGGAAGTAGTTGGAAGGTTGAAGTAAACCAGGCAGTGAGGAGTCCCCTGTGTATTGTACCCTCAGTCTTTCCAAAGTCATATTTTGAACACAATTAAAGTGGCGTTTAATCTGGTTATATTTTTGATCCATTAGTAAGTAGTCATAAAACAAGCATATTTTCAAATATTCCACGTAGACAGTGATGTATCTGTGCTTGATGCCATTGTTCTTCACAAAATGTGATAATAATGTTATCTGTTAACATATGAGCTAAGTTTGACTCCACAGAAACAGCTGCAAGTGGATAACCACTTACACTTAAATCTGCTAGAAATGCACTATTTGACCTGTATAGATAGAAGCTCTTTGTGATTAGAAGTTCTTTTATGCACTATTTTTGTACTGAGTCTCAGCCGATGTGCTTTTAGAAATAATAGTCCTGGCAGTACTGTGAAATCTGATTTTTTAAACCTTTAAGAAAAAACCGTTATCTAATATATTGAAACATTTCAGAAAAAAAATGTACATACATTTCTGTTCTTCATGTAATTCAAGGGGGCTCTGGTGTTCTGCCTTTTCTCATGTTTTGTGTATAGGTAAATACACAAGGTTGTGTCTAGTCCAAGCTAGCAGGGAGCAGAGACAGTCCTTTGTGACATCTAAATGATCAGTAAAGAATGATAAATGGTTATTTATTGAGTAGATATTGCATGTAATTTGAAAGAGGATTGTCTGTAATTTGGCAGGAGGGTCATGTTGACAGCAATATATACTCATATGTAACTTTTTATTTGCAAGATGCAAGGGAAAGATATAAGCACTTCCTAAGATAGGCTGGGTATTTCATGCCTGCAACTCCATTCTAGTTTCTGATTATTATTGTTGTATTGTAGTGTTTTATGCATAGAGTCATGTATCTGCAGTAGAAGGAGGTAGCAACTGAAGGAAAGCTTTTAGCCATTGTAGGGTCTGATCAGAAAGGTGAATGTGGGAGTTAGAGAAGAAGTATGCAATCATGACAGATGAGAGTTAATTTGGCACAGAACATGTATGCAGTATGAAAGGTATAGAGTACAAGTCAACTTAAAGCTAGGACTATCTCAGAAATTAGATGACTAACTTGAAACTTTCCTTGCATCCTATCACTGATCACCTGTGAGTAGCCCATGGCTCTCTTTGCTGAAGCCTCTTTTCAGGCAGCTGTGCAGAGTGATGAGGTCTCCTTCTCTCCAGACTAGGAGGAACATGGAAGTTATGAGAAGTGTAGGGCTGTCTCTGCCTATCTGTTGTGTAATATGAGTTTTTTTGCTATATGAAAAATGAATTAGGCTCACTTGATTTCGTCTTTAATTACCCATTTTCTTTTATTCTAAAGCAATTTATTGCTCATTTCTATCTGTAAAAGTGTGTATCTAGATTTGTGACTCAGGTCTTTCTTGAGAAATAATTTTCTAACTTCCTGAAATTCAGGATTGTTCTGAGAGACTTTGCCAAAGGTGTTTTTTTTTCTTTGTTTCTCCAAAGCTAGAATTCCTCCTACAGTCATAACTGTATCAGCTAGGAGAGTCATGGTGTTCTAAAGTTTGACTAATGTAATTACTTTAGCACAAGCGCTAAAACTGGCTCAATTACAGTTGGCAGCAAAATCTGTTTCCAGAACAGTTTATCCTGTGTATCATTTGACTTTTTCTGTGAAGGTTTAAAACTATTGACAGTGCAGATTTCAGAGCTAGAAGAACCATTTGTGATTAAGGTCAGTTGAAAGAAAAGTGCTTTCAGAAACAACATAAAATGAAATTATCCTAGAAATAAGATACAGTCCAGGGCCATTGAGGAGATATAATTTGAAGCTAATGTGTAGCATTACTGTTGTACCATAAATACAGCTGCCTTGGATGGTACCTACTGTCACATATTTTACAATTTGGACAAAACAAAATGAAGATGATACAATGTATGAAATTAACTACGTAATTCCACGTAACAGAGAAAACTAAAGTAAAAAATCTCATACAGGTGACCTATGATATTAGGTCTTCTTTGAGAGTGTTTCATAGACAGAAAAGCTGAAGCTCTCAGATAATGTCGTTTGATGGGCAAATGCAGAGTTTGTTGTAAAATAGCTTATTTTGGATCAGGAAAGAGGAGCTTTGTTTTCCAGGAAAAAAAAGTATTGCATTAGTTTTGGGGCATCTGTATAGTATCTTTTTTTGTGTGTTTGTTTGTGTGGTAGATCTAAAGATACCCCACTGGTAAAGCTTTAAAAAAAAAAACAGATCTGTTGACCTCATGAAAAAGTTAGTTATTTGGAATGTTAAATGCAATTATATTGACATATGGTGATAATGTGATAAAGCGTAAGGGTTAAAGGTTGAAGGAACCATGGCTTGGCAATTAGCAATGTAAATGAAACATTCATTATCCAGCATGCTGAGAAGTTGATGAACTGTACAATAAATCTGAGCCCAAGTCACTACTGAGATAACTCATTTCAGACATAACAGCTTTTATTAGGATTCTGGACATTATTTTGCATTTTCTGATGAAATATCTTGTTATATGGAAATATCCATTAATTTATGTGATATATGTCAATAGTAAAGATTCATAAGGCCCTAGGCCATCCTTCAAATAAAATAAGAACCAGAAGAAAGATGAAAAACATATTGTGAGATGTTAAAACTTACCCTATTTGGAAAGATATTTGATTAAAGGGTACTTGATATTTCTGCAGTGCATTGGTATTGGTCTTTCTCCAATATACATTGTGTCTGGTGACTTACATTAACTTCTTTTAAGCCATGTTTGTTAAGTACAGGGGATGTAGACCTATTTGAGAGATGATGCGGAATATCTTTACTCACTATTTTAAGTTCCACTGAGCATTATTAGTCATTATTATGGCTAACTATATCTCTGAGAGTAATTCTCTGTACCAATAAAATCAAAACCTTTTTTTTTTTTTTTTATTTTTTTTTTAAATTAAAATTAAGAAAAACTTAATGCTAGCAATGGTAGATTACTTTCTATTCATCAGATGAACAGTTTAGTATCAAGCAAGAAGTGCCTAATTTTTTCAACAAAAATAAATAATGAGAAGTTAGCAGAAACCAACACACAAAAATCAGAGTTTTCCAGTGAGACAAAAGAATGCAATACTCAAGAAAAAGGGGGTAAGACTTTGTTTTGTGTTCAAAACTGTTAAAAATATTTCTTCCTTTGGAATGGTGCCATGCCCATAGCAGGTAGAGTAATGTATTTTCTGCTTCAACTTTTCATTCATTCACTGTTATTTAAAAATTTGCATTATACACAGATGTACTGTGGAATAGACAGGTGTCTTAATATTGAGACAAAACATTTGAGTGGCTATGTATTAGTGGCTATGTATTAACATATAAACTCTGAAGACATGCCATATTTTATTCCATTTTCCTGCTAGTTTCTGTGAAATTTAACTCTTATGGATTGTTAGGAATCCTGAAAGATCACATGATGATTTATGTATTGTGACCAAAAAATTAGTTAATCTCCCATCTTGGAATACCTGATACTAATAATTCCTGCTTCAAAAATATGAGGAACAATATTCATAGGCATGAGGTCACCATGTAAGATATAGATATCCATCTGGAAATGGGAAAAATACTGGTCTTGAATCAACATTATTTTTTTTTTCCTGGGTGAGCCTCTTGAAAGTATAACCACTTACTCTCAAAGCAGATCAACTCATACACGAGTAAGTAGTCTCTTTCCATTATGGTGCTAGTGTGTTATTAGTAAGTACTAAGAAGAACTCTTGAGGTGATTTTGTTTATCTTTTAATGCCAGCTGGTTTGTAAATCAGTTGTGGATTTCACACTCTGGACTGATTGGTATGTTTATTTCATGTCCAATTCATATATAACAGGTTAGAAACAGAAATGACTTGTATTTTACTCAATTGTATTTAAACTGTGCTATCTATTAGCTTCCCTTTTGTCAGTTGCAAGGCACAAAGTGATTCAGGCAATAAAATACTTAGACTAAACTAGACTGCTTAGATCCTAGACTAGGTGTCTTTGCAAAAATTGTATTTTTTTTTACCTTTTTACTACTTCTTCACATACGGCAACTTCTGCTAATGGTTATTGTCTGCAGAATGGAAGTGAAAGAAAAGAATAAACTAAATGTTAATGGTAGTGTTTGTAAGGTGCTGAAGGGATCAGGCGGAGAAGGATGACTGTGTACAACTTCATGAAAGCTGGTGCATTCAATGAAAACAAAGATTCTTCTTTTAATAAGTTTCCTGATTACCAGATATATATGAGTGCTTTTTGGACCTCAGAGATTAGTATTCATAGAAGTGGAATGTGAATTTACAGAGACTGACTGTAGATTAGGCTCACTATAAACCAGTTCTCTGTGAAAGCATTTATAGTATAGGTGAAAGGTGTCTTTTAGTAAGGTGACTTCCTAACACTACTTGAAAACAGTACCCATTTAACTGTTTGGGTTTTTTTGTTTGTTTGTTTGTATCTTTCTTGCTATATACTAACTTCCCTGTCGAGCAAACCATCTGGAAATTCTCAGTCTTGGCTGGGAATTTTAGATGTAGCTTTCTGCTGTGGAAAATTGGAGCCATCTACTGTCGTGAGAAAACATTTAAAGTGTAGCATATAATTTAAAGTGTAGCGTATGATTGTTTTTTGGTTTATTCTGTATCCAGTAGTTCTTCAGTGTTTGTTGTTAGTATGATATTTGTTAATGTGGTGGCAGAATTATTTAGGTCTAGGTCTTTCTGAAAAAATATTATTAATTTTATCACGTATGCTGAAAAGCATTTATACAGACTTCAGCATTAACTGTTACTTACAGATTAAATAGCCAATTTGAGAATAAGGAAGAGGGCTAGCTAGGCAAGCAGCCATCTTACAGGAGTGCAAAGTCTAAAAAACTCATTCAACAAAATAAACGTGTTTTTTTTTTCTGTTCAGATCATATTTACCTTCCAATTCTTGTTACGTTCTCTCTCTCTCCACATCTCTCTCTCTGTTTTATTTATTTACTAATTTAAAGTATTGCAGATAGTAAAGTACAGTCCTATCTGAACATGACTGGGTGAGAAAAGGGTCTTAGTTTTCTCTTTCTTCCTGGTTTCAGGTTCTCATTCAACTTAGATATTGAATTTAAGCATTGAAACATATTTGACCATACAAAAACAGAAAATAAAACAAAACACACAACAAACAAACAAACAAAACAAACAAACAAAACAATCAAACAATCCCCAAACCATCAGTAATAAACAATGGAGAAATCATGCATTTATTTTTATATCTGGCAGCTCCTCAAGCTTGGAACAATTTTTTGAAGCCTGTCCGGATCTTTTTTCTCCAACACGTTTTCACCGTTTCTGCAGGCCGGATTATGCCACTATCTGCTGTCCAGTTTCCACAGCTATACCCTCTTGCCTTTTTTCAAAACCTTAAACAGGTGTAACTAGATGGAACTAAACAAATAATCATATGTCATCTTGAGACAAAAAATAGGCTATAATCCAGGCAGCTGTTCCTCAGCTGCAACGAGCTGTTCACAAACAGGAAGAAGAGAGAAAATATGTGTAAGTCTTGTTTGCTGTTAAAAGTGGAAAAATGCACACTAATTTGCATAAGTTGTAAGGTTCCCTGTCACTTTCATTACTATGGTAGCTGGTCATGTCTTATGCATGTATACAAACACATCCAAGACGAATAAGGCAGCATTTAAGTGTAGGTTGAACCAAATGATTATAAATGAATTGAGGGATGTCTCCTGGGATTGGACATAAAGGTCTTGTAAACTGAAAATTTTATAAACAAACAGCTGTTGGGAAAATACCATTATGCTGTAATAGCAGCTATTAAAATCCATTAGCAATCTTGATGGCCTGTTTGAATTTGATGCATCATTTGCTCTGACAGTGTTTCTTTCTAAAGATTTTTGTAAAATATATGTAATTATGAAATACTGTGATAATAGACTAGGAGATTAACACTGATTACATATTATACTTCCATGTGCCTGTCAAGCTTTGAAGAATACATCGTGTCCATCAGCTTAAATGTCAGCAGACTAAAAGAAACACACTACCTGAAAACTTGCGAAGCTGTCACTGTAGGATTAAAATACATCTTTGCAGAGATGCTTCCAGATTAAAACTCTTATTTATTTATTTATTTATTTATTTTTGCTAAAACCAAAACACCAAAAGAACAACCAAATATAATTAGTTGTTACCAAGAGTTTTTGCTCTCTCCTAATTGATGCCAACCTGTCATTCTTTCTCTGATCACAGGTAAAGACATGATACTGATTGTCACAGGTGTAAGGCATGGCCTGTAGGTTGTGCTGCCATTAAAACCAATCAGGCTTCTAATGACATTTTGAAAAGTGTTTATGTTAAGAACTATCTAAGGACTCTCCTATTCCATAAATAGTTCAATTGTCAGTACTGTATGTAAACTGCTCCTTCAGAAGCAGACATAAAAACCCACAATATGAAATGTATAACTGTATCTCTGTGCATGGACAGAAACAGATGTAATCTGGCCATGAATGCTGCAAGGGCACCATCTGCTGGATGAACAAGAATAAAAAACTAAAGCTTGGCTGAGTGGTATTTCAAATATCTTTTGATCAAGAGTTCTTGTCTGCTTTTTTTTTTTTTTTTTTTTTTTTTTTTTTTTTTAATGTTTTGATTTATGAACATAACATACAATAATAGAATAGAATAATAAAATCATAGAATAGTTTGAGTTGGGAGGGACCTTTGGCATCATCATGTTAAATAACACCAATCCACCGATCTGAGCACTGATTTCTGAGGAATGCCACTTGTCACCAGTCTCCATTTGGGCACTGAGACACTGAGCACAACTCTTTGACTGTGACCATCCAGCCAGTTCCTTGTCCAGTGAATGGTCCATCTGTCAAATCTGTTTTTCTTCAATTTGGTGACCAAGATGTCATGTGAAACAGATGTTTTGCACAAATTACTGATATTGCAACCTCATCATAAATGGCCATCAAATTTGCCAGGCATGACTTGCACTTGGTGAAGCCATATTGGTTTCACCAATCTCCTCATCTTTGTTTTCCATGTGCCTTAGTTGGACCGTCAGGAGTATCTGCTCTTAAAGAACAAGTAGTTTTTTAGAATTACAATTCTGATATGAAACTATGTGATAATTTTATGGAGATCCTCTTTTCTCCTCTCTCCTTACTCCTGCTCCCTGTCACTTTGTTTTATCTTCTTTCTCCCTTTTGATACCTGCTTTATGTAAGAGGACTGTCAAAAGTTGCTACGTCTTTTTGCTATTTCCTCTCATCACCCTTCCTTTTCTTCCTGATAGAAGTAGAAGTATTGTTGTGAAGATAAACCTCACACTGTAAGAAAGAACACTACTCTGCTGAAGTACAGAGCATGCAGCAGAGCCAAGGTCAATTCCTTTTGCAAGAGAGAAATATAGAAGGGTAAGGTACTTTGTAATAAAAATAAGTTGGTGCCTTTCTGTCCCAGCTCAGAAACATTCTGTCTTATTTTCATTTGCAGATCAAACTTTTTTTTTTTTTTTTTAATTAAATGTTATTATACTAGTCTCTTCATTGTAAGAAATGTAGTCTTGATACCTGTGCCATTTCTGTTGTCTTTCCAGAGTCACAAGAGGCTAAAACTATTGTGATACAGTTGATTCATTTAGCATACAAGTTGTTAAAAGACCCTTTACTACTTACCAGCTACTCTGTGTTTGTTATAATATACGATGGCTACTTTTAAAGTAATGCCTCATGTTTTATTGTGCTGGACCACCAAGTCAGAGGCATATGTTGGTGGTATGGCATTCGAGGTTGAACCTTCCCACCAATATTCCATTAGATTTTATTTCTGTGCAACAGATGGCAGCAGAAGGGGAGTCTGACAAAATGGTATCTGATATGCAAGTGGATCTGAAGCAAAGGTGTGTCATTGAATTCCTCCATCTGGAAAAATGGCTCACTTTGACATTCATCAGTGCTTGATGAGCAATTATGGAAACCAAACAGTGAGGTGGTGGGTGGTGCATTTCAACTGTGGATATGGTCATGTGAAAGACAAGCCATGTTCCAGGCAGTCATGCACAGCTGTCAGATCATGATATGAAGAGCATCTTGATCTGCTCATTTATGCAAAATCGCTGATTCCAAACAGCAGTTTGTGTGTGTGTTTGGTGCTTAATGTATTGGAAATGATGGTTTGGAAAATGTGTTGGAATATCACAAAGTTTGTGTCTGTTGAGTCCCTCAGAGAGTCACACAGGAACAGAAAGAACACTGAATGCAAGTTCATAAAGACCTATTGAACCAATATGAGGTAGAAGTTGAGTTTCCTGAATTGTGCCATTACTGGTGATGATAGTGTCACCACTGTGAGTAAAAATAGAGGTCTTCTTTGGGGTGGTGACACGCGAATTACCCATCAAAGAAAATGTTCAAGATGTGGCTCTCAGTGGGTAAAGTAATGCACTGGTTTTGGGGCTAGGAAAGGAGTGATCATTCTTGATTTCCTGGAACCCAAACAAACCATTAGCTCTTGCTGATGCATTTGTGACACTTACTGAGTTGATGGCTTAGCTTCCAAAGTTATGCCAGAGAAGAAGAAAACCGTTCTCTTACAACAAAATAATGCCAGGATCACACCAGTTTGAAGACTGTGGAGAATATTGCCAATTTTGACTGCACTGTCCTACCACACCCACTTTACAGTCCGGATTTGAGACTTCCTGACTTCCATCTGTTCAGGCCAATGAAAGATGGGCTGCATGGGTGACATTTTCCCTGTAATGATGCTGTCATAGCAGCTGCAAAACAGTGCTTCACCTCCACTGGTGCAGGTTTTCACAAGTGCATCATGTAGTCTCTTGTTTGTCACTGGCAAAAATGTTAATGGTGGAGACTATACTGAAAAATAGTGTTTTGTAGATGAGATTGCTATATCAGTGTTTTTGAGCCCTTTGTATCTATTGTGATTTCTATAGAGGTAAATAGGAGACGTCACTTTTGGAGTGATGTATGTATTATGCATTCTGCTACTGTATGTATTATGCATTCTGCTATGTGCCGCCTCTTAACACTCTTAACACAATGGATGATCTTGCAGTGCACAGTGTAGCACAGATAAATCCCTTGTGTCATTCCTTATGACCAATTCACAGTTTAAAAGAAGTGTGGATGCTTTTTGGAGTCCCTGTTTTCTTATTTACGTGATGTTATTTTCAAAAATATTTTTAGGAAATAAATAAGGTCCTTGAGTATACAGACATCAGTCTCATAAAAGTAATTGCATTGAAAGCATTCTAAAAATGACTTGATGGGTTAGAAAGCCTTAGCTATAGGGCTAATTAGTAAGGTATTTGTACAGAGGTTGTTTTTTTTTTTTTTAATTATTATTTTTTTTTTTATTATTACTTCTGTGGATTTCTTCATTTTCCAGACTTCAAAAAGTTCTGCAGACATTTTAAATACAATCTATTTCTAAGCAAATAAGCATTTTCATTGCCATATCTGTACTTAATTTACATAAATGTTGAGGAAACACATATTTAATATTGTATTCAAAATCTTAGTCTTAAAACAGCAAATTTTCAATGTGCTACTGTGAAGTTAGTGAGCAACAGTATATAATTCTTTAAGTAGCTGCTAACTTCCTTAGAGAAACTTTTGCTTTGATATGCTAATAAGTACTTATTTCTTTCCCTCCTCTGTTAGATACTTCAGACAATACATGACTGCATTCATAAAGTGGAGGTTGATAAAGGATTTTAAGACATTACAGACATGCGTGGCATGCCACTGGTTAACTCACACATGTGCTGTGAATTTGCTTATCGAGTTTGTTGTTAATTTTTTAGAGTATTGGTTAAGTTTGTTTTTAAATATATTTATCTACTTTATTGCATCACTGTACAATTTGGCAGTCCCTTCATTCAGGTAACTAAGCATTGGACATGGAGAGATTAGGCTTGGTTAGGAATTCTAGTGCCTTAACTACCTTTTTTTTTTTTTTTTTTTTTTTTTTTT
>NW_024884833.1:9731169-9733173 GCF_019232065.1 Centrocercus urophasianus | reverse complement strand
TTTTATTTTTCCCTTCCTTCATTTAATTAACAATTTAGATATGGTTTTTTTGGTTTTGTTTTTTATTTATTTTCCTTAAATAACTTTTTTTTTTTTTTTTTTTTTTTTTTTTTTTTAATTTACAGCCCTTTTTTGTCTGCCACACCAACCAAATTTATAGCCTTAATATATTATTCTTATTTAATAAAAAAGTAAATTTTTTTCTTCCTACACTGTCTTAGATATGATTCTTTCTAAACGCTGAGCATTCCTTTTAACTATCAAGTAAAATTTGAACCGTATTAAATGTATTTCAGCTGCTTTGGGCCCTGAGGGCAAATATCTGTTAAGCATGCCAGTGTCAGCAGAGTCATGATCCTGTGCCTGAGGGTGGTTGATTCCAAGTTGTATTCAGGGCACTGCCTTGCCTTGTATCTCAGTTTTCACTTCTACCCATCCACAGAGAGAGTAAAGCATGACTTTATGAAACACATAACCTCAGTAAAGCAGGTCTGCTGGAGAACTAGGTTTTGTGTGCCAGTAGTCGTCTAAACTCTGTATTAAATAGTACTTGTTCTTGGAAACTTAAATCATCTAAGCAGTAAAATCTGCTGTCTTACCTATTGCAAATGTAAAACAGAGGCATGGGTGCCGCTGTTCAACTGCCGCCCAGTGTAACCGTGTGTCTTCTGAGACCCATCTGCAAATAACTTTGTTTTATCCTGGTTTTGCATGCGTTGTTAATGACTCCTTTTATCTCTTGTGAAGGAACTGACTGTTTAACAAATGAGTTGCTAAAGGCATTTTGCTTGCATAACTGTAAGTTCGTATTAGAAGAATCCTTAGGAAAACTTAAGTGATTTACAAGAAAATGAATTGCTACTCACATTTGTAAGCAAACTTGTTTGGCTTTTTTTTTTCCTCTTCTTTGTGTGTGTGTGTGTGTGTGTGTGTGTGACAAAATTCAGTGTACAGTATTTGATGATCTCTGTCCAGTTCCTCGTTACTTTTTAGAAACAGCCATTGCAAAGAGACACTAAAGCTAGCTCTACTGAAAACACAGAGCCCCATTTGTTTCTTCACTTGTCTTGGAAAAAGATGTTTGGCTTCCTCTGCATAGAGATGAACTGAATGAGCATGGAAAGCAGGCTGCTGTTGCCTCTAGTTGTCTTCCAAATGAAGACTACTTAACAAGGTAACATGGCATTTCACGGCTAAGCAAGGTGCTAGAGATTTAGCATGCAGAGCAAACCTGACAATCAGAATAATTCAAAATTCTTTTCTAGAGTCTTTATACTTATAGCAGAGAACTTCAACTCCGTGGAAGGACATTTTACTAAACTTGAGTACCTGGAACAGCGTGAGAAGATTGTTCATGTAGGGAGCTGGTGCAGAGAATACTTAAAGGTATAATATTGGCCCAAATCCTTTGATCTCAATGAGAGACTTTCCGTCAGTTTCTGGTTCTTCACATTCTGGATTTGCCAATTTGTTCACACTTCTAGAATGAACACTTAGTGGTCATTAGTACTATATCAACTTCTGAATATCCGGAGATTCAGCTGGATTGGAGCATTTCAAAGCAGATCGTTTCTGCTGCCCAAATGAAAACATAAACAGTGAACCAAGGTAAAATGCAGAATGAAGACTGAGGTGCAATCGAAGAATATTTTGCTTCAACAGAAAACTGTGTTTGTAGTTAGATTGATTTGGGGCAACAAAAAAAGACCAGTAAAAAGTTAAAACTAAATACTTGAAATGGTTTCTGTTGTTACAGGTGTGAATACAGTTGTAATAGGAAAGAGACTGAGAAATAGAAAATGGGAACACAGCTCATGAATGCTAATAAAGGAAGTAAAATTAATATTTAAGCTTGCAATTTGCAGTGCTGGAGAATGAAAATTTAGGAATAAACAATACTTTGGAGTAAGGAGAATAAAGGAAGAAGTACATTTTTTGAGAATGTTTTGGAGTCAGAAGACCAAGAAAGGAAACACAGAACCTGTCTAGAAAAGCGAAAGAAAG